>NC_071397.1:72572861-72872861 GCF_022682495.2 Desmodus rotundus | reverse complement strand
CGTCTATCAAAGGATAATGGATACAAGATTTGTAATATACACATCCAAGGGATTATTATCTATCCTCGAAAAGAAGAAAATCCCTTCATTCACAACAGCAAGTATGAGGCTGCAGGACATTTTGCTAAGTGAAATAAACCAGAAAAAGAAAGACCATGTATATGAGGAATTCAAGACTTTCCAACTCAGAACCAGAGGGAAGAATGGTGGTTCCCATGGGGTGAGGAGGAAGAGAAAAATGAGGAAGTATTAGTCAAGTGTTAAAGAAGTTTCAGTTATACAAGCCCTAGAGACCTAGTATACTGCATAAAGCCTATAGTTAACGATACTGTATTAGATATTTAGAAATTTGCTGAGAGTATATTTATTAAATAATCTTATCACACATACAAATAGTAAATAAATAGTGTGGGAGGAAACTTTGGGGGTGATTGATATGCTTATGGCATACTAAAACTATTTTCATGTCATCAGCATTATAAATAACAAGATATGTTGATTTTCACAAAGAAAACAACTCTCAATAATATTTTGAGAAATGAATAACACTTTGGGACCAAAATGTGGTATGTGGTTTTAAAGTTCCTTGTATATAACTTGGTTGCACAAAGTTTAATATAGATAAGAAAAGCAATCAGCTAAGTGAAAATTGCTGAAAGCTTCAACCTTATCCAATTATCTAGGGTTCTGCTCTGTGGCTGAATAATTGTAGGAACAGTGAAATCAACAAATGTTGAGCATTTAATTGGAGGACTCATGTAGTTCTTCACACACAATTAATAAAACAAGAGCAACATTTATGAAAGACTATGGTACCAATATCTAGGTGATTTTAGGATCCACACGGATGACATTCCCAATATCCTGGCCAAGAGATCCTCTTATGTTTCAATTCCAACATCTTCCTCTCCATCTTCTCCTGTCCTCTTTACCTCTTGCTTCAGAATAGGTCCCAGTCATTAGTAAGCCTACTTCTTCCACTTCCATCCTGTACCTCCCTCATCAAATCTCTTCTGGGTACTTTGTCTTTTTCCTCACTTCCATTTTTTTCTGTCAGTTTTTCCTTCCATGTTTCCTATACATGAGAAAAGCTTTCCATGGGAGAAATTACTGTAAATTTCTCACTGTAAGATACCTTCCTTTGTAAGATCTATTTAATACCATCTTTTTAAAAACACTACCAAATAAGTGAAAAAGTCCATGGCACATGAAAGGAAATGTAACGTTTAACAGTAATGGAGGATGGGATTGCAGAGGCAAAGTTTTGGAGATTTTTTTCTATATTTGAAACTTTATTTTAACTTAGATAGTTATTAAATTTCAAAACCTTCCCTTTTATGTTACTTTCTATTTTTCGGAAGTGAAAAATTAAAAAATAGTATGAATTTATTAGCATCTACACTCACTATTCGCCTGGCACTCACCCTTTGATCTACTTCAGTCTGATTTCCTTTCTTTCCTACTTAAGTAAAATAGCTTTCATGAAGGCACCCAATGACATTAAAAACCATGAGATTATATAATTTAAAATTTTCCTGTATCCTTAATGTCTCAGCTGTTTGTCATGTAATTAAAAACTGTCATCTCCTTGAAATCTCTTCTCTCTCAGTTGTCTTATATATCTGCAGGATTTCCTCTACTTTCTGAGTTGAGTTTCTTCCCTGACTAACGTTCATCCATCTATTCTCAGATGTCAGAAAAGGAAGAGGAGCTACTGAACTTCCCTGCCCCCCCTTTCCCTACTCATTTATTTATTTTGTTTGATCTTATTCCACAGCTTCAATTCTCATTCCTTGGCAAATGACTCTTAAATAGGTCTCTGCAAGGATATTGGTTCCCTTGAGCTACATATTTACTTGTCTGTTGGAAATACTATGTAGAAGACTTCATGGCACCTAAAAAACCACAGCACTCAAGGTACTCACCATCATCTTTCTCTTCAGTGCAATCCTCTTTCTATGTTCTTTATCCTCATAATACCATCACCTACCCGTTAGTTATCAAGCTCGAACCATTGGGGTACCTAAAAATCCTCTTCTTGCCAGGCACATTCAGCCAAGCCTCATACTGCTTAATGCATTTGAGCCACATTATCTAGTATTTTCATTTCCTTTCTCCACTCACTGCTGTTTCTGTGGAAGAAGTATGCCTCCTACTTTGCAAATACTATATTCCTTTGGAAATCTGTCTTTAAATACACACACACAATCATATACATCTCGCCATGTTGCATATAGTTCTCAGTTGTTTTCCCTCATGAGAATTTTATTAATTTCTTTTCCTACTGCTGCCTTCCACAACAAAATAAAACAAAAGATAAACACTTTCTACCCCTCTGCCACCACTTGCTAACTATCCACTCATTCCTTAACTAACTGTAATTTGCTTGGTTCCAGATATGAAATGAAAAATGCCCTTACTCTAGTTATTACCAACTTCCAGCACAAACCATCTAAGTTTTTCTCAGCCTCACCTTCCTCAACTGTTCTGCAGTGTTTCACGTTGCCACTTATACCCAGTTTCCTAAATGCCATCACTTACCTCCACCATGGGATTTCCCTTCTGGTTCTATATTACACTCTACTCTACTCTACTATATATACTGTACTACACTACACTGTACTATACCATACTATACTATACTATAATATACTCTATGTCTATTTTCTTAGATTAATCCCTTCTGCTTCATAATGTAGATAGTGTAAGAGTTGTGAATCTGATTTTTTCCTTTCTATAGCTTCCCTCAGAGATCATCTGTTTCTATGTTTTAGACTAGACTACTTTAGTGGATCATCCAAGTCCTTCTTTTTGCGTGTCAGAGCTGTGAGCACAGTGCCTAATAGACATCTGGGCCCGGAGGGATCCTTGGGCATCCAGAACCTCTCAAGACCTTTAGTATGGCCCTCTGTTCAGCATCATCTATGTTACCTTTAAAGTTAACCCCATACAACCCCACCTTTCAGAATTAGAGTTGCCCCTGCCGAAACCAGGACATCTGTGTGTTTAATAAGCTCCCCCAAAGGATTATTCTAGGCACCCAGGTTTGGGAACCTTATATTCATGATTTCATTATTCACTCCTCCACTCTAGAAATTCTGCAAGCAGCTCAGAGACCTATTTAACTTTTCACATTATATGGCACATGGCATAGTGCCTTGTATATATTAAGTATTTAATAATTGTTAAAGAAAAATGTAATTACTAGATTTAACCCATTTACCCAGGTAAAGTCACTTACAATTAAACATATTAAAATATACTCTTTACAGTTTGCCATTCAGAAATACTTCTCAAGTACTCAGTGAAAAGAGGGCAATTACCCTACATAACTACATATTTTCTGCCTCTTTTATGGTTCTTAATTATAATTGCACAGAACAGGCCATACAAAAATGACTCATAAAAAGTAGGTAGGAAAAATGAAGTTTTAATTAAAAACTCAACATTTCCATACAAAGTATACAGTATTTTTCCTTGCAGGCAAAATTTAAAACTGTCAGTCCTCCAAGTATTGTGTTATTTTCTTTATTGATATTATAAACTTGCGTCCATAATGAGCACTGTCAATGTCTAAACCTTGCAAAACCTTAATAACAAAAAGAGACTGCCTTTAGTGTATCCAGTAATTCAAGGAGTATGAAATATACCAGTCATTTATACATTTGTATTACTGTTTATGGGTCCATACGTTCTGCTTTTTTAAAGCTGCTGGGTATTTTTTTAAGGCTGTGAGATATTTTCCATAGAACAAGTGTGAAAGCCCAAGCCAGAATCTGCTGTTCATAAGGAATAAACCAGTGTGCTATCTCAACAAAGGTGAGGAGAGATGAGCACATGGTTTCAACCTTTAAGATTTCTAAGCCTCCTGTAGGCTAAAGTACAAATTTATTTTAAAAATGGTGTTTAGATGGAAAACGTGTTTGAAGTGTATAACAAAATGCACTCTGCCCTTTACACCTTGGATGGAAAGTAGAGAACAGATGGAAAATTCCATTGTGTGTTTCCCCTACCACCTGTCACCATCTGAATGGTAGCCAGTATTACAGCTCTACCTTGTTAAGTTGCATGATGGAAAAATGGCACTGCTGGGGCACTACTATTCTTGAAGCTAATGATACTCAAAGCTTATAATAAGTATGAAAAATATGGCCTGCACTTGTAATAAAGGCTTGGCAATCCAACATTCTTAATTTATGCAACAAAATATAAAACCTTTGTAAGTTTTTGCTAGTTATAGAATATGATTTATAATTTGTAGCAGCCAGTGAGCTACTTGTACAGTTAGAAAAGCTTACAAAGCCTGACACCATAGAAGTTTAGTACCTTAGACAGACAATAATAATGGACGGTGAAGGAAAATGTTTAACAAAATTGAACACGAAGTATGTGGATAGTTAACATTTTTTCAGTACATTCAGAAACAAGCATTACGTCCATATTGCATAGTGGCTACAAGACTAGAGTCATGATGGGCAATTGATTAGAGAGGAAGAGATAAAGGAAGTATAGTGCTTACTTTTCTAAAGAATATGTAATACAGTAGAATTTAGTACTTGATAATATGCCTCTAATTGAGCTAATGTTTTATTACAAATTATTCTTTTTTTACATACCAGATCTCCTGATTATTACTGATGATTTTAAGGACATAGCTAGCATTATGCTGAATCACAATAGATAATTAGTAAATTTATGTTGAAATAAATTATTATTTAACTGAAAAAAGACTGTGACTGGAATAGGATTTTAGAAAATATTTGCATACAGAGAAGAAGAACTAATATTTGGCTCACTGTATCATAGAAGTGTCATGTTCAGATTCAATGATGCTTTAAAGACAGAAATAGTTAGATAAATATGATTCTGAAAAGTCAGTCTTCAAAGACTTCTGAGAGAAAAAAAAACAGACACGAGGAAGAGCCAGAGAAAGTGAGGAAGTTAGGTTGGCTGAATGAACTTAGGGGGCACTTACAGACATGATTTAATTCCCAGGATAACTTTGAAGAAGGCACTGATCTATGAAGCCTAAGGTATCCAAGAAAAGGTGAATGATATTAAGAACTGACTATTCAAAGCAAAGCTTGTGTTGATTAATAATTTAGAGAAGTAATTTTAAAACAAATGTTGATGCTACCTAAAAGATTTGGAGATGTTCACATAGTACAGTGAGAAAGCACAATTTAACATATAAGTAGGTAGATTTTATATCTCATTTAGGTCATTACAGAATTTTTGAAGATCCCTATACTTTCCCTAAGCATTTAGATTACACACGGCATAAAAATAACAAGATAATAATTTACAAAGCTCATAGGGACATGGAGGATAAAATCTATACAGGGTCAAAGCATGCCACGTGTTAAAATTTAAAGACAGTGAACATGGCTTGTTTGGACCCATTTTCACTGGGCTTTCTTACATGTAAGTGTGAACTCTAAGGAACAAGTGACAACGAAAAGCAAACAAGCATATTCCTGGCTCTGTTCCAAAGTGCTGGAACGGGAAGATGGGTAATAGGCAAGATTTTAGTCATCTTGCCTTGGCAGCATCACAGTCACCGTCAGAACTCACTGTAGGGAACAGAACAGCACAGCTGGGACACCTGGATATTCAGGTAGGAGGGAGCAATGTCAACGAGGCAGCAGATCCAGCCAATTGTGCTTTGGTGCCAGGGCAGAAAATGTAACGATGGGACCTAACAATGGTTTGTGTAGAAGTTTCAAAATGATAAATATGAAGAGAATGTCTTCTGTTTTCTCTTCAGAGGGCACTTCTGTCCTCTAACATTAGCTTTAGAAGGCTCATTGACAGGACCAGTTTACATTACAGCGATGTGTAATAAATATTTTGATATGCGAACACATGTGCTGACACTACGGGAGTTCATAAGCTTCCGATTCTTAGGACCAAATAGCTCTTTCTCAGGCCCAGACTGGCCCCCCAAGCGTCCCCACAACCCTGACTTCTTCCCTTTCCTATGTAAAGCTACCATGCAGACTATTTCTTGTGTTTTCCTTCTCGGTATGGAAAGGGTCGGTATGGAAAGACTGCAATCTCCCCATTTCTACTAAGTAATGTAAACTGTCATAAATTAGTTACAATGTTGGGGACCAAAGTGGCTTTTTAATTTGTACAGTAAGCAGACTGAGAGAAGTACTATGAGCAACAGAACATCCTGAAATACAGTAGTTGCAGTCTCCTCCAAACATTTTTCCCTTAAAAATCATGCCATTCATGTAATTATAAGCAGTGATAATTAGAGAATATTTTATGTAAGTAAATTACAGAGAAAAATACACAGATTTATTCAGGAAAAGGGGAAATAGAGACTTGGAAATATTTAGATTTAGAGAGCTATCTAGGTAAGGATAAACCTAGACTTGGATTAAGGATTGGTGTTTACAAGTGAACAGTTTATTTTGCATCGTGCCTCAGCTTCTCTTAAGGATCTGCTCACTTCTCATTTCCAGTTTGCTTATTCTTTCCACTAAATTTATGTTTTTTTAATTTTATTTTTTAATTTTTTATTGTTATTCAATTACAGTTGTGTGCTTTTTCTCCCCATATGTTTTTTCTTTACCTCAGATACATATTCTGATTATCTGTAGTTTTGTTTTCCTAAGCACTTAGGTTTATCATGATTTTTCATGGCTTATGGTCTATTATATCTTTTCTCTCTTTATTTCCTTGCAAATCTCAGTTTCCATTAACAACCATGTCATCATCCTTGGCATTATTTTAGTTCATTCAACCAATCTTTTCAGATAAGGCCATTTTATAGTTCACTGAGCAATCTATGGATAAAACACCCTTGTGCTATTTGCCCAGTGAAGTCTAGTCCTTCATACTCAGAGGAAGAGTTGGCTTCCTAGTTTGCTTAGAAGAGGCTGGGAAATTGGAAGTCCCCATGGTTAGCATGTCCAATACTAAGCTGAGAAATTAGGCAGGGAAGGGAAGCAAATATTTGAATGCTGACAGATTTAAAGATGTTTAGAAGCTCTTGTCTAAATCATATTTACTTATAAAAATGAAGTTGAGGAGTTTTGGTATCAAAATGTAATGTTGTAATTAGTTATGGAGGTTAAAAGAGGGAAGACAGAAATGTTAGTGCCTAAGAAATGAAAAAGCTTCTTTTATTTATGTATTTTTGAATATTATTCCCAGATATATGCTTTTTTATATGTACACATCTTTGAAAACTACATGGAGATAATGTGAACATAATATACTATTAGAAAACGAATTGTATGGTTCTGTACATTACAAGATGACTTCTTCGTGACGTATTTCTGTTAAGGCCCAGACTCAAAATCGTCATACAGGTGGACCCTATACCATGAAGGTGAGGTACAGTGAGTCTTCAGTTTGTTTGGACTTACTGGGTAGTGAAGAGCTGTCTGCCACATTCATATAAACCCATCTTTATTCATGATTATTAACTTGTGTCATGTTTGCATCCCCCTGTTTCTTTTACCTTTTCTTCCTTTTCTTCCATCTTCCCTACCAGCCAGAATATTTCCATTTTTCAGTACTCTCAGCTGAGCAAGGCTAGTGGCAAAAGTAGTTTGAAATGTTCTGGGCACTACCTTATCAGTAATATCTTTTCCCAATTTTCTACCCAACATGACCCAAGAAACTTTTAATTCTGCTCTGTTTATATGATTTCTTCACTTGTAATAGAAGGGTTTGCTTATTAGAATGTCTTTTTCTTTGCTTTTGTGGAAAAGCCGACTGTTAGAATCCATGATATTGAACAACAGACACTATGTATATCTTTCCACTGTATATTACTTGCATTGGTGAATAGATTAAAATACCTTTTAATATTACAACTACTTTGCTGCATGTTAAATATTAACTTCAGTAAAATAGAGTAAGAACTGAAAATAGACCTACAGTAAACACACCGATAAGCGGGTAGGAGACTTGCTTTCTAGGCTGCAGGCGCTCACCCTAAATAGTACAGTTGAGTATATAGCAGGTTTATAAAGGGTCAGAGTGCACGTTGAAGGAAATGGGCCCAGGTAAATGGTCACTACCCTGTTTTGTCTTATATATTTCTTAGGTCTATTTATTTGTCTTCTACCACCACCACGGGATTGCTTGTGTGCCCCGTGTGGGCCCAGAAGGCCCACCTTCCTTCAGCTCCGAGGCATCCTTTTCCATGATCTAAGAAGTCACGACAGAGTCTGAGCTGGTCACTACAGGGATGGCCTAATAAAGGTGCATGAGAAATGGAGTCCACCCAAAACAGAAGTCACTAAGGAAAAGCAGATACAAGTAAAATTTGTGGCATCTTTGGAAAACTGGGTGGTTTATGACTAAAAATGGTCTCTAAGTCTAAAATCATAATATTAATATTAATACCACCCCTTTAATTTAAGGGTATTCAGATCTGCAAATATTCTAAATGTTATATAATAAAAAGCAGATTAAAAGATTAAATAGTCACAAAGCTTACAGAAACCACACAGACACTAAAATCCTTAGAGAAATGCATATAAATGTAAATGCCAGCTTTAATATTAGATTATTTTGCAAAACAGCAAAGTTGTAACTCTACATTTAAAAAAAAATCAAACACATGAACCATCTCATAGAAAAAGCTACACGAGATCTAAAACGTAGGGAAATTCAGCCCGTAATCAACATAAAAAGGACCAAAATAGAAATGTGTAATCAAGCTCTCTAAGTGCCATAAATACACTCAATAAGAAGGTCTGACTTCATGCCATCAGACTCAGAGTATTATTAGACTCTGCTTTTTGGCCTCTCGGAGATTAGCAACGGTGAATCTTCCAAACTTGAAGAGACATTTCTCTCAAAGAGCTAAACGTGTAAGAATAAAAATGTGACGTTTCAGCAGCTTCACCTGTGAAATGGAGGTTATAAATACTCTATTTCTATTTTTTACAGGGTTATTGAGAGAATTCAAAGATATTTGGAAAGTGCTTCTCACAAAAAGACACTTGTGTTTAAGTGCTAAATTCATCATAAGTAATAACACAATAAATAAAATGGAAATACCTCCCCAAATACCTCCTAAAATCTTACCTGGAAGATTTAGCAGTGTTACTGAAAACAATTCTTATTTGTTAAAAGCAGACACCACACATTTTCATCATCAACCAAGTAAAGGCACAGCCTTGTGCCTCACCAAAGTCTGGGCTTTCATACTCCTATTCGTCAAGCAAGGAGATGCAGGAAAACTTCAAGTCAAAAATAATAAAATAAAAATATTTAGGAATAGTTTTGCAGACAAGAAACTTACTTTAAAGTAAGTGTACTTCTTGGAAATTTGTATAGTATATAAATTGTTATGAACAACAACAAAAAAATTCTTATATAAAGGATGTCAAATTCCACTGATTTACTATTCAAAGAGAGATATGGTTCTTTTACAAACTTTTGGTATATTTAACAGTCAGCTCCCAGAAGAGCCAGCTCTTGTCAACTCATATAAAATATATATATTTTTAAATTCACAAAATTTCCACTGACCTAATAGCTCACATTAAAGAAATAAAGGGTAATCCAAAGCCTTTAGTAATTAAAAAGGATGTCTCTACTGGCATTGACGATATCCATCCTCATCTCTCATACCTGGCTTATTCTCTGATACCTTCAATTTTTTACTTCTACTTTCCAAGTCTCCCACTATTTTATAGTAAAGAGAGGTACAAATATATGAGGAAATATAACTGATATTTCCTCATCTGTTCCCTTAAATAATGGCCTCTGCTAGGATAACCAGTGAACAAACAGTGACACAGGACCACTCATCATACCTTATACCTCACGCCACCAGGGAACAGAGCGTTGTTTTGATAAGGATTTTTAGATGGTGTGACAAAACTCTTTGTGTCTCAGAGGCATTTGCACATCTGGAGAAGAAATTTTTCAAGCAATATGGAAAAAATCTGTATAAAAACCAGATGCTTATATTTTTATAGGAATATAATATATATTTCAAAATAACCAATAAAATATTATCTTAAATTTCATATATGTATATTTCACATATTCAATTTTATTTCAAAAACATATTATTATGCTTGACATAGCAGATGCTTTGTGATATCATAAAAGTTCCAGATTATAAGTTATAAAGTGAAGTGATTTACTTTCTGATTCTTAAGCCAAGATGAAATTAAAAATGATTCCAAAATACTCTCTCTGAATGGCAGGGATATCTTAGAGAGAAAAGTTCAAAGTAAATTAGTTTAGAAAATGGAGGCAGGTGGTAATAATCAAGTAGGGCAGAAGCTTCAGCATGATTTCAGATAATCAGGAAGAATAGCTTAACGTGAAACTGTTGTATTGGAATGGTATCAGCTAGGCAAGAACAGCAGGTAAATAGAGATATGGCATTAAAATTTGCCACCATTTTATACCATTCTTAAAAATATAAAGTACCATTAAGGTAAATTTATCAATTCTTTCTTGAGAAAGTGTGGTTTCCCAAAAATAAATTAAAAGTATTCAAAGTTGTAAACTTTAATTAAGATAACACTGATCAAAGCACAGATTTGGAAATATTTTAGTTGAATACCTTATAATTTCATCTTCATTTTTAAAGAATAGACATCTCTTAACTCAAAGCAATTCGTAGTGAATGTCCAGTAAACACACATAGAGTGAAAGAGTGAATGAATGATAGATAGCTGTAGCTACAGGATATGCATATTAACTTAGAGGGTGAGTTTTCACTTTCTTAGTTACCTCCAAGGCCCACTGCACTATCTGACTGGGTATGATGAGAAAAATGGCATATACTACCAAGTAAATCTTTACTCCTGTCCAAGGAATGGCAACATTCCAAATCCTATATCCATTAGTCACAAATACTAAAAAGGCAGAGGACATGATACTATACATAGAGAACCCTAATGATTCCACCTAGAAACACTAGAACTGATACATTAATTCAGTAAAGTAGCAGGATACAAAACTAATACCCAAGAATCAGTTGCATTTTTATATACCAATAATAAACTATCAAAGGGAAACTAAGAAAATAATTCCATTCACAACTGCTTCAAAAAGAATAACACACTTAGGAATAAATTTAAGGATGTATAATTTTCCTGTACTCTGAAAATTACAAGACACTGAAGAGAGAAATTGAAGAAGATACTAATAAGTGGAAGCATATGTGGTGTTCATGGATAGGAAGAACCAACATCACTAAAGTGTTCATACTACCCAAAGCAATCTATAGATTCAACACAATTCCTACTGAGAGACCAATGACGTATTTTGCAGAACTAGAACAAGTATCCAAAAATTTATATGGAACCACAGAAGACCAAAGAACAGCAGTGATCTCAAGAGAGAAGAACAAAGCCGAAGGAATTACACTATCTAATATCAAACTATACTATAAGGCCACAGTAATCAAAACAGCATGGTACTGGCATAAAAACATACACACAGATCAATGGAACAGAATGGAGAGCCCAGAAATTGAACTGTACCTTTATAGTCTATTAATATTCGACAGAGGAAGCAAGAACATATGATGGGCTAAAGATAGTTTATTCAATAAGTGGTGTTGGGAAAATTGGACAGATATTATCAGCAGAAAAATGAAACTAGACCGCTTCTTATGCCACACACAAAGAATTCAAAATGGATTAAAGACTTAAATGTTAGACTGGAAACCATAAAAGTCCTAGAAGAAAACACAGGCAGTAAAATCTCAGACATTGCTTGTATCAATATGATTTCTAACGTATCTCCCCAAGCAAGGGAAACAAAAGAAAAAATAAACAAATGGGGCCATCAAAGAAAAGTTTTTGCACAGCAAAGGAAACCATCAACAAAACAGAAATATGGCACACTGAATGGGAGAACATATTTGCCAATATATTTGATAAGGGGTTAATATCTAAAATTTATAAAGAACATAATAAAACTTAACAGCAGAAAAACAAACAATCCAATTAAAAAATAGGCCAAGGACCTGAATAGACATTTCTCCAAAGAGGACATACAGAGGGCCATTGCACATGTGAACAGATAATCAATGTCACTAACCAGCAGAGAAATGCAAATTAAAACCACAATGAGATATCACTTCATTCTGATTAGAATGAATATCACCTATAAATCAACAAACAACAAGTGATGGTGAGGCTCTGGCAAAAGGGGAACCTTTTTGCACTGTGGGAATGTGGACTGGTGCAGCACCTGTGAAAAAGCAGTATGGAGATACATCAAAAATGAATGATAGAACTACCTTATGACCCAGTGATTCCACTTCTGGGAGTTTATCCAAGGAAACGTATACTAATTTGAAAGAGTATAAGCACCCCTATGTT
The DNA here is from genome assembly GCF_022682495.2 of Desmodus rotundus. Taxonomy (NCBI): domain Eukaryota; kingdom Metazoa; phylum Chordata; class Mammalia; order Chiroptera; family Phyllostomidae; genus Desmodus; species Desmodus rotundus. The sequence continues at coordinate 72,860,535 of NC_071397.1, read as the reverse complement.
CATTGCAGCATTGTTTACAATCGCCAAGATATGGAAGTAGCCCAAGTGTCCATTAGTAGATAAGAGGGTAAAACAACTATGGTTCATGTACACAATGAAATACTACATGGCCATAAAAACAAAGAAAAGTTTACCTTTTGTGACAGCATGATGGACCTGAAGAACATTATGTTAAGTGAAATAAGCCAGTCAGAGAAAGACAAATACCCTATGAATTCACTCATATGTGGAATCTAATGACCAAACTAAAGTAATAAGCAAAATGTAGGCAGACTCATTGAGAGCAGGCTGACAGCTCTGGGGTGAGAGGGTTAGAGAGTGGAGGGATCGATCAAAAGGAAAAAGGACTCATGCACAGGGACAACAGTGTGGTGATTACAGGGGAAGGGGAGTAGGTGGAGGTGGGAGAGGGTACTAGGAGGATAAATGGTAACAGAAGAGATGCATTAAAAATAAACATTAAAAAAAGAAATTGTTTAAACTTAAATATCTAGAAAGGTTTCAAGGTTTATAGAGATTTCAGAAAGGTGTGAAAGATACCACTTCTGTTAATACCAATGATCCATGTCTTAGGGAGATTAATTTTTTAAAAGACTTAATTTATTTATTTTTAGAGAGAGGGGAAGGGACAGAAAAAGAGAGAAATATCAATGTGTGATTGCCTCTTCTGAGCCCCCTACTGGGGATCTGGCCTGCAACCCAGGCATGTGTCCTGACTGGGAATCGAACCAGGCGACCCTTTGGTTTGCAGGCAGACACTCAATCCACTGAGCCACACAAGCCAGGGCTGGATATAATTTTTATATAATGTGAAAATACCTGGATTCCTAAAACTTTTGGACAGAAAAGGAATTAACAATAATTTTCTAGATGTGTACTCTGGCTAGAACGGAAACATCTGAAAGATGGCTTGCTGTGCTGGCCATCAATCAGAATTGCAATGGCTTTTTTTTCCCAGAACACTTATTTCCCAAGTAGATGTATCTCGTTTATTTCTGGGAGTTACAGATTGCTTACCAGCACTTAGAAACAACAACACAAGAATAACAAAATACATAGTCCTCAGACAGAGGATTTTACTGCCTTAGGCTACCTATACTAATGTTTCAAAAGAACACAAAAGCAGCCTTCACTAATCAATATATATTTTAATGAATTGTCTCTCATACATGTTAGCTGAACCATCGTCATAGCAACTTTGGGTCAAATAATTCATTTATTTATGATTGTGCTTTGGTGTAACTGATGTGTCCAATACATTAGCAGTTTCACTTATGGACCTGAGGGTTATCATAGAAGTATGGTGGATTAGTTCTACTAAAAACAGCAGCCAGGAGTCCCTTGCTCAAAATATAAATACAAATATGTATACATATATGTGCATATACATGAATTTATGCATATATATGTATGAATGTATATAGGTGTGTATGTGGCTGTATGTATACACAAAAAACAAACCACAAAGAGGTGGAGGCCCTCCAACAGTCTCTTATTCTTGACTGTAACAGATTGGAGTATCAATTAAAATAAACTCCAAATCCCATACTCCTAAAATTACTGAATTAGACTAACAAAACTACATCCTCCACATGTACCATCTCATCTTAAACATTTGCTCTCTGCATTCTTTTTGGACATAAATATACGCAGGCAGTACATTCTCTCATTTGGTATTACTCTTCAGATATCAGTCAGTGCATTTCCTTTGTCATACAGTGATAGGTGTTAATTATCCCAAGTCCGCAGATGATTCATTGGATGTAAATAGTCTAACGAAGTCTGAGTAGGGAAGAATGTCTAAATGGAACACAGGAAAATAACACAGCGTAGAGTTTAATTTGTCCAAGCAAGTGGCTAAAACAAACAAAACAGTGACCGAAGTTAATTTTATATTTTGTATAGAACCTTCCAAGTGGTCTGAATAGAAAACTGTTTTAAGTCCCTTTATCTGTCAATATCAAGCCCTAGGTAGAATTAAATTACAGAAAAAATACTTAATGAAAGAAGGGGAAGGGTCATCAAGGAACATGTAATAACCCATGGACAAAGCCAAAGGGGGGTAGGATTGAGAGTGGGAGATGGCGGTGGGTGGGGCAGGGGAAAGTGGTGGCTGGAAAATGGAGACAACTGTACTTGAACAACAATAAAAAAAATTTAAAATGAATTAACAATACATAAAGTATAAAAAAGGAATTCTTGCACATTCCTTTATAACAATATCTTGTATATATAATAGTACAAAAAAAGAAGCATCTATCTAGGGTGGGGAAAGGATATTCAACTGGTAGAAAAATTTGCCCCTAGATTTTATTCCCTTTTGTTTAATCTGAGACTTTGCTTTAGCATTTTCTCCTGTCCTGCCTCATCAATCATTTTCCTCTTTACTGGATATTTCCCATCAGCATACAATCTTGCCCTTATTTCTTCCCCTAAAAGGAAAAACAACAACAACCAAAAATCTTACTCTTGTTCCTATTTCCCCCTCCAATGACAAATTCATTAGCATTCTCTTTCCTATAGAGCAAAACTTCTCATAATTATCTATGTTCATTTCCCGCAATTCTTTCTTCCTGTTCTATTTGGAGATATTATCAGTCCGGCTTTCACTCCCTCAGTGCAACAAAAAGTACTTTTGTGATCAACAATGATTACCATGCAGACAACTGGTCAATTGCAGTCCATATTTTATGTGACTCAGCAGTAAGTGACATAGTGACTGTCTGCCTTTGAAATGCTTTCTTCACCTGGCTGTCTGTACACACCACTCATCTGAGACTCTTCCCACCTCACTGGCCTCTCTTCCTCAGTCTCATTTGCTGGTTTTCCCCCATCAGCTTGATCTCTTAATGTGGGAGTGATCAGAGCTCCTGACTTGTCCTACGGTCTTACAACTTCCTTTGCCTGTAAGACATTTATTCCTTCTAGGCGTTCACTTGTGTCACCCCTTTCACTTCCTCAGGTCTTTATCCAAATGTCCCCATCTGCATCAGGCATTCACTGGTCACTCAATTTATATTCGCATCCAATCTCACCAATACCCCCAGCTCTTTTCCCTGTTTTCTTGTTCTCCATAGCACTGATTACCATCTAAAACACTCTTTCTTATTATGCACGTATGCAAATATTTAGTTAAGGAATTACCCAGTTTTTAGTTAATGCTCTGTTTTCCCCTGACTGAAGTGTAAACTCCACGTTGACAATCCTTTGTATTTCTTTTTATTGCCTGATGCAACTAATAATGAATGAAAAGAGATAGTAACATAGTATGTCGTGATTGAATACTTACCTCATCTTCAGCACTAGATAAGACTTATCTTTGTGCCTTTCAACATAGAATATGAAATTTGACAAAAGAAGAAAATAAAACAAAAATACCAATGGCATACCATGAGTATATTTGTCCTTTCCTTATAAGAAAAGAAGATCCTTGACAATCAAGAATGACCATTCCTTTGTACTTAGCATGTTTTTCATGCATCATGAAAGTAGCACTTCTTTATTTGTCTCAAAGACATACTGCTATTCAATTTCGGTAGAATGGCAAGTTGCCATCTTGAGTGCACTTGGATTGGCTTCTCCATAAGGAATTCACTCTTTAATAACCATAAGCCTTTGCTCATTGCGTCTTGCTCCTTACATAACAGGGAGATCTGCCCAGATAGCTAGGCAGAGGGGCAGGGATCCGGGAAAGTCGGCAAGTACCAAAGGCAGCAGGACTGAAATTGCAACGGAAACCGTGTGGCCGACTTCCTTACCCCTGGGGAAGGGCAAACAACTAACGCAGCTTTGCACAGTTTCCACAGAGCATTCAAGAGCTGAGAAGTTCCTGAGATACGTGCACTTTGGAGGTAAATAAGGTAAAACCCCATCCCGGGCATAAACACTGTGTGGACTGACCAGTGCAATGGAGGAAGGGAAAAACCCTCCCCAGGGGTTTGGGGGAGGTGCAGACCTGCCAGTCTAGAAGAGAATTGGCTGGCAAGCTGGATTCCACAGCATGCAGGATTTTTGGGTGGAAGATTTAAATGGAGGGTACACAGAGACTCGCTCCTTCTTCTGATTTCCTATTGCTTGCCTGGTTGGGGGCCTCAGTGTTCCTGGCCAGCAGACCATGGAAATACTGTGGCCAGACAACAAGCCCAGGGTCCCTTCCTGGAGTGAGAGGCGGTGGCAGTGCTGGTGATTGGCGCTGCGCTGCCCAGTGCTGCTCAGCCAGGCTCACGGACACATTAGTAAGCCAACAGCTGGAGGGATGAAGTGCAGGAGCTGGGCTGGCAGGCAGCATCAGCAGGAAAGGGCAGCACCAGCAGGAAAGGGCAGCATAGGAGTAAGACTCTGACGAGGGCACACACTCGGAAAGATGCCTGGAGCCGAACTGGGACCAGGAACCAGCTAAGTTGCCTGCATTATCATGCTACAGCCACCTGTGTATCTTAAAGGACGAAATTTTAAGTGGGAGAAGGAATTTCAAGTACAGCCCTGAACTAATCTGGTAAAGTGTGGGGAGATTATTATTCTTTGGGTATTTTAAAGGGAATGGGATTTGAGGCAGAAGCCCATTATTCTTACAAAATTGTATAACTTTTGAATAAACAAGCCCTTTCATTTTTAACCAAACCTCTGCCTCCAGAATTTACAGGCGACAGAACCCCACGTTATTGTTCGGTAACAACAACACAGATTTTCTAACAGTTTCATCACAGACTTGTATTATCCGTCGCCAGCTGGCTATCCATATAATTCTTTATGGAACAGGTAGAAGTTAGTCATTCTGATGAAAGTATATAATGCTAAAAAAGGATCTGAGAGGGTCTCCCGACTTATCAAAGAGAGAGTGAAATAGACCAAATGTTGCTCAAGGAAACATTAATTTCTTAATAAAAAGTATAAAATACTGATTGGTTCCTGTCTCTAAGTTTATTTTTCATAGACAACAATTTTGTGATATAAAAAACATACTGAACGGATAAAGTAACCTTAGACCAGCACAAACTACCACTACTACTCACTCTTTCTGACTACGAAAACCTATTTAATTTTAATCAGGTATAGAGGCATTTTTTATAACAGGCATCTCCAACAAAATGAATTCTTCGCATAAGTACCTTAACAAAAGAGAAAGCGACAAGATAAAGATGGCGTCATAATTTCAGATAATTACAGCCTCTTCATGCATGCAGTTGAGGTTCAAAGAATTCTGTGATACAATTTCTAGCACTATTTCTGGTCCTTTACACACAACAGACTGTTTTCTGATGTGAATATAGAGCACTCCATACTAGTTAGTTTTTCTGGTTAGCAAAAAACTCTTATTTGCAACTTTCTATCTTAGTTTCTTAACTTTTTGTTTTAAAGCTAATTTTCTTCCTGGGATCAGTTTTTAGTCCTAGCACTTGGCTGGAGCCATGAACCCAGATATGTCTCTTTAAATAAGTTGGTGTTAATTATTTTAGTTTCTCACTAAGAAAGATGATTTCTTTTATATAGATCAACCAGATTTTGAATCTAAATAGGTGAGCAGTTTGGATTAAAATTATTTCCTTTGAAAATTCATTCATTTAATCAAATAAATATTTATGAGCCTCTTGCTATATTCTAGGAATTATTCTAGGCCTGTTTGAATTAAACCAAAGCTTACCATCATTATGAGGCTTACATTCTAGTGGGAGACACAGACAATCAGAAAATCAACACACACATATATTGGTACAATTACTTTGTATATAATTTGGAACAAACTTACTAGAAGCAAATCATGAATATACATATAAAAAGGCTTAAATGTGACCATATTTTGATGATGTTATTAAAAGTCTATGAATTTATTTTAGGAAAAACTCAGGAATGCAGTGAATATATGTATTATATATACGCATACATACATATGTTAATCAGCACAACAAATGTTGTATTAGTACAGTTTTGTAAATAAATAATACTTACACGGCCAACAAAAAAAGATGTTAAAATAAAAGAGGGTGCATACAATTAAATAGTGCAGATGATGGAGCACAGGGAGCCACGCCCATGAGTGTGTCCATGGATAAATTTGGAAGGCTCAGCTTGGCCACTTCAAAAGGGGTTAGGACTATGGGGAAAAATGCCCTCTGCTTGGTTCTGTCCAGTTAATCAGCAGTTGGCACTGAAGTTCAGAACGCAAGACTCATCATAACAAGAGACCTAACTGAGCTCCATAAAGCTCACTTAAAAGAACAATAAGTGTGTGTGTGTGGGGGGTGTGTGCATAATTCAACATGACAACATAAGGAGATCCTGATTATACCTCCTACTGTGAATACAGGAGATCTACAGTTATTAATACGTGTGAAACAATCCACTCTGGAAAAGACCTGGACACTAGTTGTACAGCTATTCCACAACAAAGGACAAAAGGGCCATATCCAGACAGTAGGAGGAGCATAGACAAGGTCTCACTGAAACCCCCACCCCTGAATTGGCTATCTACAATCCAGAGGGATCTCACAAAGCAGGAGTTTCTCCCTGAGGAGTGAGGGGTTCATGCCCACAGCAGGCATCCAACCCTTGGACCTGCAATGGAGAGATGAGCTTTGAAAAACAATTGGGCAATGGTACAGATGACCCAAAAAGCTGTAGGAAACTGACATCCCACTTTTAAAGGGCCTGCATGCAGACTCACTTGTCCTGGGACCAGCACAAAAGCAGCAGTTTGAAGAGTGTTTAGACTATTTATGGAGGACATTCATTTGCTAATCTTAGATAAGCTGTCAAATAGGCAGGGGCCTGTGAGACTCTCCCTTGGACAGAAGTGCTGGCGGATGCCACATATGCACATTCCCTCTACTTTGCTAGCACAGGCAGACGAGCACAGTTCCTGCACTCTCCAGCTGCCCCGCTAAAGCCAGCAGACATAAGTGGCCCCTGAACTCTACTGTTGCTCTGCTTAAGCCAGTGGACACAACCCACACCTGTACTCACATGCAGCCTCGCTAAAGCCAGTGGATATACACAGACTCTCCTTGATTGGTTGGCTCTGGTGACTGAAGGGCATTGGGGGGAGCTTGTGTTCCCGAGTTCCATGAGACTGCAACATTTGAAGATACAATTCTTGGCAGGCCATCACCCATATCCAGGACACTGCACAGAAGGCAGACTAAAACATATTCCCTGTTTCCCTGTAAAAAAGGCCTCTTTACTTGTCCTAGACCTTCATCCTTAGAAGCAGACTTCAAGATTGCCACACATCTAGAAGCAAACATGCTCTTAGGGAATGTAGGCTAGGGTTTGTTATCTTTATGCTCAACCTAGGCAATGTTACCACTTGCTGGTACCCTCAAGAGAGCTTATACATTTTACCAAGCACTAATTTTGGGTAACTGTTACCCAGGTGACACCTTCAAATCACTTGGTCTGGAGGCCAGCAGAGGTCACAATTACAGGCACACAAAAATGTACATGTCTTGTGGAACAAACATGTATTCTACTTTTTTATTTCTTTATCTTTCACATCTACAATTCATTCTAAAGTTGACTACCTATAAAAGTCTATAAATCCACTCAAAATAATATATCAACCAAAGTGTTTATTTAATACTGTTTGGCGATTAGTGGTTAGTAGACTAAATGTCCTTTTATTTAATGTTATTTCATTGTTGTATGGATGCTGCTCTGGACATTGCATGAAAATTAATGTACATGAAAAACTCACTTGTTTCATCATTTTTTTCAACCATTAAACTATAAACTCATACTAAATGGAAAATAGAGCAAGGATGTTTATTTATAGATTATTTTTCTTTCTATTTTTTACTTAAAAAAATACTCCACAAACAGGAATACAAGTCCTGTGTTCAATGCCATTTATTTTTTAAGCTGTAATTATATTTAAATTACTCTTAGACTCTTACTACATTAACATAATTGTGTGTCAACTAGCAAGATGTGCTTATTAAATGAGGTATATTTAGAACGTTCTGCAAGTCAATGCCTTTTCCATTTTTATACATCATTCTGCCAATTACATTTTACTAGAAGAATTTCTCTTTTTCCTTTTGTTCCTCTGAAAATGTCACTTTCTGAAGTTTCAACCAAGCTATTAGCCTATTCTTATCCCATAAAAATAGTTAGTGTTAATGATATTATATGAAGCTCAGCTGATCTAGTTTTATGTGTATCTTAGGGACTATTGGCAAGAAGACTACCTCAGTCAAATTGGAGCTTTATATAGGTATCCATCAGCAGACTTTTTGCCAAGAGGCAACACTGCCCTGTAGTATATGACACAAAGGAAGACTAAATCCAGTAGAATTATTCATGCTGTTGAAATTGTGTTGTAAATTGAAATTCTAAGATGAGAAAGTGATCTAGCTAGTTATGCTTTCACAGCAGCAAGTATCTAAATACTTTTGGATAAATATACAAAATAAATATAAGAAATTCTGAACTGTATATTTTTATCAATGTTTAATCGCCAATAAAACAAAAATGAAATCAAGTAACATCTTACAGATGGTTTTTATTGTTGACAAAAATATAAAAAAATTTAAAAGCCCTAAACAATATTTTTTCTGCTACAGATTAAAAAAAAACAACAAAACACCAATAACAACAAAAATGAAAAACTGTTACTTTGAAATCTAGTGTTTTAACCATGTAGCTATGCTTTGTTTTAATTATACATACTATTAAAACTCTTTTCACTTTTAATTTCTTAAATATTAATTGATTTCTCCCAAGTAAATACTTAATCATGATTTTAAAACCAGATTGTAATATCGAAATTTGTTGTAAACTATATTTTCTACTTCATTCCTTTCCAGTTCCTAATGTCCTTCCCTAAACCAGCATTTCAAGTCTGTTTCTCCTGATGTAACTACGTAACTATAAGAACCTGCTTACACTAGTATTTCCTGATATTAATGTTAGACAATATCAATTTTGTTCCGATTTTGCCTCCCCTCCCACCATTTTCTCAGTATGGTTAAATAACAAATTTTAGTCATATCAATATTAAGTTAATAAATCTTAAAAAAATGACCACTTCCCAGGCCAAACGAAGTGTCATGTACCGTCAGTTCTCGTCACTGACTGTGGTTGTGTTGTACAAAGCAGCTGCACACCCTGACTTAGTGAGCATGGGACCAGTGCTTCACGGGAACACAGGGCGAGGCTCCCGCAGGCCTTCTCGCAACGCGTCCATCAGATGATCTGTATCCAAACTTCTTTCATTGTGTTTCTGTTTAAAGAGACCTTATTCAATAACGTTGTTGAATGGCTAACATTAAAGCCACGTCCACCAGCACTACCGCTTATGTTTGAATGAAACTCACCGAATGCCTGCATTTTCCCCTGATGTCCAGCTCACCCCTTTTCCACATAGGAACACAAGACAGCACTTCAGCTCTACAACCGGCGCCCATTTGAAATGGTGAAATCACAGCAAACAGTACACAAATTCAAAAAAATATGGCATCAAATAGCGAAAAGACACATATGAAGTATGAGAGCAGAAACAAGAAGGAGGAAGGCCATCTTGTTTGACCTCAGCGGGAAACGAGCATGTCAGGAGACAAGTGGGCTGCTCTGCACATGCCTGCGCATGACTACAGATGTACCTTGAGTGTTGATGTTGGCACTACAAATACATTTTAGTAGGAGGCAAGTTTGCAGATATAGAAGCAGTGAATGATGAGTTTACACTGTGCTTGTATTTTCTCCAGAGTTTTTCTTCCCCCATGGAGTTAACTGCTTTTTTACCCTTTCTTTATGAACCCTAATTCTTTCAACTTTTACACACATCCCTAAACATCCCCCTGTCCATCATGCTCCTATCTAGACTGGGTACCACCAGTGTTGCCTGCAGACTACCTTTAACCTCCTGCTGTGGGTGCTCCTCTAGGTCCTTAATCTTGTCTTTTTACCTGATTTGTTGAGGAGTGCTTCAGTGGTTTCCTAAGAAAGAATAGTTTATAGGTAAAATTTTTCAGACAGAGACCTTAAATACGGGAGAAGATCTTTATTACATTCTCTTAATGATGGTTAAGTTGGGTATAAAATTCTGTAATGAAAACAATTTTTCCTTAGAAATGTAAAAATGTTTTGTTCACATCTAGCTCTCAGGAAAAAAAAGATAAAAAAACAATTTCTTATTTCCAGTCTTATCTGCATTTGTTTTTATCTTTGCTATTTCCATATGGACGTTTTTAAGATTTGGTGGCTCGGAAGTCACAAGATGATGTACTGTGTGTAAAGTTCTCTAAATTTATATACATGGCACATGGAGATTGAGCTCTTCATATTGGAGACTCCTATTTTTCAAGTTTGGACTTCTTTTATGTATCATTTATATGGAAATTGCTTTTCTTTGTTCTATTTGATCTGTATAAAATTCCTGTAAATTTGATGTTGGTTCTCCATGATCTTTTAATTTTTAAAATCTTTAATCCCCTAATTTTCATATGATTTGATTACATTTTCCAGAGATTTATTCAGGTTTGTTTTTCAAATGATCTACTGATTTTTTAAAACAATTGGCCTTAATGTTTGAATTCCAAAATGCTTTTTCTGTGTTCTTAGTAATTAAAACTGTTCCTTGACTGTTCGTGTTCTCTGGTCATTATTTTTTCAAAAACATCATTCTCTTCTGTCATGCAAACATTTCCCATATTTTGTTTCTGAGTGCTCTTACTTTATCCTACCTGTGAGGGTTTTTTCTGTTTCTTTGTTTGTTTTGTATATTTTTTTCTGTTCATACACAGGAGGATTTCCTTAAAAGCTGCCTAAAACTGACTGGACTCCCTACGCAGAGGCAGCAGCCTGCGCCTGCAGGCGGGGGAGGGGTGAATCCCAACTGCAGCAGCGGAAAACTTAGCACCTTAAAACCATTTATCTGCCTGTTTCTTTCCCACCCTCAAGCCCACTTTCTATGAGGATAAATGTATTCAAGTTTTGATCTTTATTGAGATCCGATTTTTAAGTATTCAGGAATTTTGTGAGTTTGCTGTTTGTTAAACATGGTAATTATTTAAAAAGTTATATAATTTGCCATTAAATAAATTATTTCAAAATATAAATACATGTATCAAAGATAAATACATATTATAAATTCATGATTTCTTATATTATTAACCTTTTCCTACTATTATTTACATCTGTGTATCTGTGTGGTAGAAAATGCTACCTAATGGTGAGCTACTTTACATTTCACATCTGTTACCAAATTCACTTCCAGTGACATCACATCAATAGCCTCAAACCGTCCCTGGTAGTTGAATGTACAATATCGAAATGGCTAAACTCTAAAAATCAGGGCTTAATTTATTATTTTGTAGATTGTCTGGATTTAAGAATGTAATGGAGAAAATATTAATAATTCCAATTAAAATTAAAATGTTAGCATCTCTGTGGCATCACATTGTGACTAGTACAACAGACTGAGGACACATTCTTCAGTGTTTAAAAACTATTAGTGATATACTGATCATGTGTCATAGAAATGTACAACTGAAACCTATATAATTTTATGAACCAATGTCGCCCCCATAAATTTAACTTAAAAAGTTATTGTCCCATTTAACACATTTTCTCACATCATTGTTCAAGCATTGAAGTCCCACATACGTAACTGTTACCTAACTTTCATCTTACTTATCTGTGTAAACATGTCAACCCCATTCACCTAAGAAATAGACCAGTGCCTCATTAGCAACAATAGACTTCTACAGATGCCTGAATTTGCAAAACATATGTAAGAATCAAGTAACTACATGGATTTATACAAAAATAATATATATTTTATTATTTATTACAATTATTTGTAAATTGTACTGATAAAAACCTAAACACACATATACATGTATAAATTTTTTAGATAGCTAGCTGTTAAATATTTTATAATAATATAGGAACTTACTTTAAAGCATTTTCTCTTTGATAATGTTACAATTTTTATAAACTCCATGTTCAAAAGTGTTTTTATCTCTCTCACCTGCTTTTATTTCTTAGCTATTCTCTTTGTTCTTGTGGGTGTGATGTTAATGTGAGAGTTCTTATATATTTCCTCTAATTTTCATGGAGAATTGTGATGGATAATAAAAATAAAATATTTGTATAGAGCTAGATTACACTAAGATTCCCATAACCAGTTTAATTTTAATGTAGCTCATTCATTCATTTATTCAGCTACCTGACAGATATTTATTGAGTACCCCAAGTAGATCCGTAACACAAAGAATCTGCCCTCAAGAAATCCAAACTAGAGAAAGGATGGAGGTATGTAAATTACTATAACGAAAGGTAAAAAGTGGTACATGTCATAAGAAGTACAGATACTGGGCTGTGAGAGACTCAGGGAAGGTGGTTATTGACAGCTGGGGAGATCATTAAACATCTCATTAAGGATGATGTGATGTAAAATCTAAATTTGAAAAGATAAGTCCGACTTGGATATGGCAGGAGAAGACCCACAGGCAGAAGGCATTATTGCCTGAAGGAGCCTGAAGGATTCTGAATAAAGGCGCAGGAATATGCAAGGCTATCTAGTGAATTAACTGTTGAGCAGTTCAATATCCTTCGTGAATGTGCCCACAGAGGAGCTGCTAATAAATTGATCTTTGTTCTCTCCTTTTCTTGATGATTCAAAAATGCTTGTCCTGAAGTCTTTACTAGTCTAAAGAAAAGCTAAAATTTAAGTTTCATGATTTCAAGTGTTATAACTAAAATGAAAATTCAGTAAAATGATTAATCAGAAAATTTAATATAACTGTAAACACTGAAAGAGCAACTTTAATTCAGGGTCCAATGCCTATCACTATATAAAAAAGATTTGGCTGAAAAATTAATATTAGAATTTGAATCAATATTCACACTGATACCAGGAACCTTGCCAGTGCCGGGAGTCTGAGTGGGAACAGAGGAGAGGAGCTGCAGGGGCAGCAACCCTACGTTGTCCTGCTAACCAAGCTAGCATGTGCGTGAGGACATATTCCCCCTCCCCCTACCCCAGGCAAGACACAGGGACTGGAAGGGCTTGCACTGAGCATGTGCAAGAATAGCGAGGGTGAGTGGCAAAGTGAAAAGCTCCCTTACTCCCTTCTGGTCCCTGGGTGGGGGTGGGACCAGAGGATGCAGCTGCATGTACCTTAGAGGTTAAGATGGCAGCAGAGGGAGGTGCTGTGCTAGAGGGACCTGTCAGTCTAGCCTGTGAAAAAGATGGGATTTGTTGCGGGTGCTGGGTCCTCGTAAAAGTGCTGGGAAGTTTGGGCTGGAAGATGTGAACCAATGGAAAGAGGGAGAGGGGTGCTCTCTCACAGACCTGAAGGCCAGTGGTTGTGGGACCAGCTGGCCCTAGAAGCCACGTGGCTGATGGCAGTGCCAGCAAGACACTCAACTCCAGGAGGGAACCTGAAGATGGTCAGCCATCCAATTAGCTGCCTCTGGCTCCACAGACAAGTTAAAGATGGAATGGAAATTTGGGCATTGTTTTGGGCTTTGGGTTTTCCTGGAATGAAGGGGTTTCATTTGTATTTTGTGTAAGAGATGAGCCTGGAGATGGGGAGTGACCCCTCCTCCCAGATTATGCAGATTTTTAATAAAGACCTCTTTTCTCACCAACTACAGCTTCCAGAATTTGGGGCAGATGAGCCCCCACTTTCATTTACTAATAATACTAGATCTTTTGAAGAGTATAGTTGAATCCTGAACTTTAATAACAGCAAGGCTAGACATTCTGATTTAGAATTGCAGCTGTCTGAATTGTTGTGTATGAAAGTGCACAAGGGCTGGTTACACAAGCAACTGTGCTTTCTTGACCAAGCAGATTTTCCCAGGGCCTCACTGTGATGTTGTCCTCCCAGTCGCTGCCAGAGGGTCAGCCCCTAGGTAAGAACGCCGTAAGCAAGACTTTAGTGCTCCATTAACTACCATTACCGATGAGGTTCAAGACTGACCAAATTATACTAAGTACTGCTTATAAGGGTGATGTTTGTGCAGGCTTCAGCGCTACTGCGCTTTAGGACATCTCTCTTTCTCCCATTTATATTAAGATTCCATTTGAAATCATTAAAAGTATTTCAAAAGAGAATAACATTACTTTTAAATAAAAGCAGTGAGCAGAATTAATTTTTAAAAAGTGTGCTTAAAATTAACTACAAATAATGGCCAAGTGATTAGTATAAATGGTTTAGGCAAGTTATTGCAAATGCCACTAGAGAATTTCAATAGTCTAAAAGTTGTTTGATTTTACATTTATTTTTAAAAGCAATGCTTTTCCGTGTTTATTTTTTACACCTTATTAAAAGAAGTCATATTCTTTTATTAATAATATTTTTTTGATTTAATTTTTAGTGTGTTTTTTCCATTACCATTTAGTTCCCTTTATCTCCTTTCCCCCAGCAATCACCACACTGTTGTCCAAGTCCATGAGTCCTTTTTCCTTATTGCTCAACCTCTCCACCCACCCTAACCTCCCCCCTCCCACCACCTGTCATCCTGCTCTCCATTTATGAGTCTGTCCCCACACTTTTTCACAATGAATAAAATACCAAGGAATAAACCTAACCAAGGATGCAAAAGACCTGTTCTCAGAAAATTATAAGACACTGAAGAAAAAATTGAAGAAGATACAAATAAGAGGAAGTACATACCATATTCATGGATAGGAAGAATCAACATCATTAAAATGTCCATACTACCCAAAGTAATCTATTGGTTCAACATTATTCCTATCAAGATTCCAATGACGTATTTCACAGAACTAGAACAAATGTTTCAAAGATTTATATGGAACCACATTTTACCCTGCATGGTAATAGCAATTCTGAGAAAGAAGAAGAGAGTAGGAGGAGGAAATCACACTACCTAATATCAAGTTATACTATAAGGCCATTGCAATCAAAACAACATGGTACTGGCATAAAAACAGACACATAGATCAATGGAACAGAATAGAGAGCTCACCTTCATAGTCAATATTTGACAGAGGAAGCAAGCATACACAATGGCTAAAGATAGTTTATTTAATAAATGGTGTTGAGAAAATTTGACAGATATGTACAGAAAAAGAAAATATTCATATTCTATTCTTAAACTCTAAATCTTACAAAACCAGATTAAACTAAGACAAAATATTCCATAATTTAAAAAGCACAGTATGTCATCAGTTTTAAGCATGACTGATGCTGTAGTTGAACCCTGCTATTCATAGAAAAGTGAATATATCAAATTGATATTTGGAATTGGTGTACTGGGCATTAAGCAAAACATCCAACTTACTGATTTTTGTATATTTTCCATTAAAATATTTTGTCACTGTGCAGACAAAAACCCAAATCTGAATTAGATTTTCTATCGAAATTCCAATTTTAAACAACGTGCTGGCGAATCGTCCTTTTGGCAGCAGGTTTTTATATAAACCAAGCCCTCCAAGGAGCCCTCAGTCGTGTGCACAGAAGGCGAAGAAATCTTAGACATTTCCAAGATCACAGAGGGTCATTCCACTAAAACTTTTAAAAGATTAATTTAAAATAAACTCTTATCCCACCCACTACCAAACTCAGTGTGTAATAATGTCTAGAAATTATTAAGTGCTGTGAATTGTTAATCATTTCCATTATCCCAGAACAGAACTCTGTAGGGTCAAGAAAACAGGAATTTGTTAGAAGAAATTGTAATGACTTAAAAGATGAAGTCTATTTCAGTTCTGTAACATTTTTTGAACACTTACTATGCTCAAAGTTCTTTAAAATATATTTCCCATATATGAGGATATTGTGTGAAAAAACAGGTAATTTTATTAGCCATTTTCTAATGAGAAAAGTCAAGGAAAATACAATAAATACTAATCAGCCTCTAAAATTTCTATTGCTCCACTAATATCCACCAAGGTGTCACTGGTAAGCACATTCTAAACTATTTTCCCAGTGTAGTAAAGGGAATAATGCATGTTGGAGTTTCCATTCAAGTACAATTCTTCAGAAAATCATAAAATATATGATAGAAATAAAAACATTTAATAAAATTTTGTGTAGGATAAAAATATAGTATAGTATGACACAGATACATACCTGGGGTTGTTGCAATTTAATTATCTATTAACTAGGATATATAAATTCTTTCCATATATAATGTTAATACATATGTCACTAAACCATTGGAAAGCAATTGTTTAATCTCAGAAAAAAATCATGAGCAAACCTATCAATATAGGGTGCAGTAAAAGTAGGTTTATAGTTTTTCATATGGAAAATAATACAAAATTAATAAATAATAACATAAGGAAAAACTGTTTTGCACACTTGTTACTGAAAACCTACTTTTGCCCCACCCTTTATATAAAGACTATTTCAGTTCTGAACAATTCATTTTTTTGGCACATAAATAAAAACGTATATTTCATTGTTTAGATTTCACCGTATCAGTAGGCATCATATGGATAATCTAAATTTTTATTAAGGAGCTCTGGTCAGTAGCTCATACAGGAAACAACCAATGGATGCAGGAATAATGGAACAATAGATCTCTCTCTCTCTCTCTCTCTCCCCCTCCTTTCCTCCCCCCTTTGCTCTCCATCTAAAATCAATTAAAAATAAATTTCTATTGGAGAATGTGGGGTATTTGTTTGATAATACACTCAAATGCATTAACAACAAATACTGAACTACTAGCTGAGGTACATTAGGTGCTTAATACAAGCCAGGACCCATACAACTACTTTATAAAGTATGTGCTATTAGTGTTATAATTTGACAGACCAAGAACTTGAGTCTGAGATGCTAAATAAGCCACACAGGTTCACACAGCAAGCAGGCTAGTAACAGAGCAAGAACTTGAATCAAGTCTGTTTTAGTGTACAACTTGACCTCCTCCTGTTTGTCACAGTGTACTCCACAGTTAATGCAGGAACAGCTATCATGACAATACCTTTACAAAGATTCCTGTGGTATTTTAATTATAAATTAATTAAATTACCCCAAAGCAAGCATCTACAGCAAGTCTAAAGCCCATTTTCCAGTAAGTACGGAATTCTAATGCATGTAACACAATTGTTATATTTAATGTAATTAATATTTCATTATTTACAGCTGAAATTGGGCAAGTAACATGTAAATTATTTGTACTGTCTTCTGTATTATGTTGCTTACACTGTTGTCCTGGTAACTAATAAATATTTATAGACTTTACTGTGATCAAAACAAAATAGAGTTTCTTCTATTTAGTGTAAAAGAGATAGTCCTTTGATCATTATATTTCAAATAATAGCAAATTATGCAATTAAGAAAAATCAGTTTTTAAATTTATTTACTCATTCCTTCCTAAAATATTTGCTGAGTACAGTTATGTATCAAGTACTGTACAAGGTGTGAAAAAGAAAACATAATAAATAAAACCCCCGACAAGGAAAGTACTCTTAAGAAAATAAACAGCACAATGAAATGAGGGCTATAGTAAATATATAAAAATTATTTGACAACACTGAGAAGGATGTGACTAGCTGCATAGAGTGTAACTGCATGGAATTGTTTAGAAACATAGATTTTATTTACTCGCTGAAGAGATTACCAGTTTCCAAGGAACAAATCAAGTGTAGATTCTTAAGACCAAGTTTATCCTTAAAATTAAGAAGAGATTGAGATGGAAAGGCCTTAATAGATTGTCTTAATAGATTTATAATAAACTTCTTTATTGTATTAAAGTGATATTTGCTTATTCATTTATTCAGAGAATATTTGTTGGACACTGGTGTGAAGCTACACAGTTTCACAGGTTCTAGGTTATGTGTATAATTTAACGTATTTGGTTTAATAAGATATGTGTTCTCTGACCACATATATTTGACCAATTGATTAAGTAATAGTTTCAAATACTCAAGTTTTTCTTTATGGACAGAGAGGATATGAGATGTTGATCCCATATTTTGTGACTGAAGGAAATATTATCACCAAATCATGTAGACAGAGATTGAATCTACTATTTTTGAGGCCAGAAGCCAATCTGGCCAAATGACTGCTTTTTAGTCACTGGTCTAATCTTATTTTTATGGATCACTTCTATTTCCCATCATTTAAACTTTGCTCCTTTGAGATTATCTTTAAAATGGTATGTTAGAAAAAAGAAGTCATTGAATTAGAAAAATATGAATTATGAGCAGAATAGAAGTATAACCCTGGATTTTAAAACATAGGGGATATGGAACCATGTAAACAATATTTTTCTGCTAGGTGAATGATGATTCAAGTTCAGAAAAAGAGTGATAATAATAAAGCTAAAATGAAAGCCAATATGATGCACAAAGGTGTTTATCTTTTTTCCAAATATACTGGAAGCCGACGACACAAGTATCGTATACATAGGCAGATCCTATTTGATTGAACAATCTCTTACATTGGGCATTCTTGAGACTTGTTTTTTTTCCAGTCTGGAAAGCTTTCTGATTATAAAAATAGTCTCTGTGTTTCTTAAGGAAGAAACTACTTCAAGCTTGTTTCATACTCTCAATCTTATTTTATATATTTTGTTCTTTACCACAGTAAAATCAAAATTGACTGTATTAAAAAATAAAAAGAAAGAAACAAATATACAAAGAAACTACTAGCACAGAATATGGTTTTCTCCTTGGGCACGGGCTTGTGCTTAAAGATGAGGGGGCAATAAACGAAACTACTCTTAACGACTACACTCGACACCCAGAGAGAGGCGTGCTTCTGCCAATCGTTGAAGTTGGGAAAGAACTGCAGGTTTTTCTGCACACGTGTGTGTGCACGCGCGCGTGTGTGTGTGTGTGTGTGTTTCCAGAAAGGGTTCTAGACGCTGAGCAGTTACAACAGTGTACCCCAGGAAGATCAGAGTGAGGGAAGCAGTATGTGTTTTGTTCCAGGGCAAACATTTGTGCTCTTTATAGAATGCGTGTACATGCCTACTAAAGTATATTATAGATAGCACTAAATCTGTTCTTTAAAAAAATGAAAAGTATGGGGTGTTGAAGGCACTTTTTGTTAATAGAGCAGATAGTTAAATGACTTGGACAAATTTGCAGAGCAAACATGAACTCACTCAAGAAGGAGGACTGCTCTGAAGAGACCCTCAGAGACTTCACCCCTATGTTATCTTCTGAATGACTCTCCCTCCTTACTTTCTATTGTGAGATTCAGGCACCTGAGTTAAGATATGTCATGAAGAATCCTCTTTAAATGTAACTATCTTTAGAAGACTCACAAGTGAAGCCAGTGGCCACTCACTGTGAAAATGAATATCAGCAACTTGGTTTGTAGGTTTATATATAGACTCTAAAATGGAGAGACAGAGTTAGTTTTGATGACTGGCTTAAAGGAAATGGAATGATTACTGAAAAAAAATCAAACTCTTGAGATAACTTTTAGAGAGAGAAACATGGAGTCAGTAGCTTGGGGTCCAAGCAGAATAAGGATTCTGAAATGCATGAGGTTGAGACAGAGGGTGTCCCACACAAAGGTGAGACAGAGAATTGCCGAAGCATTACATAAGAGGGATGTAAGCTTTTACCAATGAGATGCCAGTTAAAGGACTTTCCTTCTTAGCAATAGAACAGTGCAGAATAATCCAGAGTACCCTATAATCACTTTCAAACATTTTTAAATCATTTTTTAAAAAAGATTTTATTTATTTATTTTTAGAGAGAGGGGAAGGGAAGGAGAAAGAGGGAGAGAAATATCGTTGTGTGGTTGCCTCTTGCATGACCCTTACTGGGGACCTGGCCCACAACCCAGGCTTGTGTCCTGACTGGGAATCAAACTGGAGACCCTTTGCTTTGCAGGTCCCCACTCAATCCACTGAGCTACACCAGCCAGGGCTGCTTTCCAACATTTCAAAAGCAGCTACAGTCACTAAACATATCCAGATAAACTATGACTTTCTTCATAATATTGTCTGTATCTTGTTCAACTTCATAATAACCTTCATTTAGCATGGTATCTAGCCTCTGGTCTGTACTCAGTATATCCTTTGAGAAATATTCAAATAAACTGACTAATAAAATGCAGTGTGTAATTATAAAATGGTTACCTAGGATGTTTCTTTTTGTTTTGGTTTTTGTTGATAATAAACCAATGTCATAAAAATAATAATTTAATTAAAGTTCTAAAATGTGATGTGGGTATTTTTTTAGGCATGAGGGTAAATGCTGGATGTGCTTGATATGAGTATAAAATATTTCTTTCACATTATTTTGTATAGTTGTGTAGCAAGCTGTGTGTATTGTTAGTCTAAGGAACTCCACTTTCCAAAGAAACACTCCACATTAGTTGCAATTGGTAAGCATAGGATATAACTTGGACTTAAATATAATGATTTCCAGAACGTCCTTGTCCAAGAGAAATTTCATTTTTATACCTGGAACATGCTGCCAATCTAATCATAAACTATTTTAAAGTAACATTGAACAGGATATATATACACACATATATATATGTGTGTGTGTGTGTATATATATATATATATATATATATATATCTCCTGATTAATAACCGCACCTCAACAGTTTTATCTGATCTCATTATTATTATACTTGTCCCCTTTCGTACAGGCCACTTACAAGTCAAAATAAATAAAGAAGCAGGTCTGCTTTTAGGAACATGTATGTGTAACTAACATTGGTCATTAGTGTCCACTTTTAATAATAATTACACTTAATGTGCTATACAAAAGAAACAAAAATCGGTTGGGTCCTATGGTCTCAGATAGAAAATGCTTCTCCCCCACCCCCCATATTTCTTGCCAGTTGTGCCTTTAAAGTGCATCATTAAAAGTATCCACCTGATTTAAAATCTAAAGGATCGGCCACCTCCCTGGTCCCCATAATGTAAGTTACTGATTGCCATCTGTTCATTTGTTGCCCTGTGTGCCAATACCACTCTCTCACCTCTGGAGTAAAGGAGAAGGATGAGATCAAGAAGGAAATTTCAGATGTATCCATTGTCTCTTATTTTTTTGAATAAAGCTACCTGAAGCAAATAAAATATCACCATAAATCTGAGTGGTGAGTTTCTGATAAGGTTATGATATTTGGGGGAGGGATTTTCTGTGTCCTAAAAATATTTCATATTAAAAAATTTAAGTATCCAATTTGGGCTGAGTTAAATTGCATTAGGTTAACCCATAAAAGATTGGAAATAATTGACCATTCTTGACATACAAATATGTGTAACATGACATCAGAGATTTTGCTATATTTCAACAAATTTTGAAGATAAATATGATTTAATTAAGTGGTATTTCACTTTTAAATTATTAGGTATAATTTATTTTAAATCCAGTTTTTAAAATTGTTATTTTTAAATATTTTAAAATATTTTATTTATTTATTTTCAAAGAGAGGGGAAAGGAGGGAGAAAGAGAAGGACAGAAACATCAATATGTGGTTGCTTCTGACACACCCCCACCGGGGACCTGGCCTGCAACCCAGCATGTGCCCTGTCTGGGAATCGAACCAGTGACCCTTTGATTTGCAGGCTGGCACTCAACCACTGAGCCACACCATCCAGGGCTAAAATATCATTTTTAAAGTACAGAGTTTAACATATATTTATAAAATCAACTTTATTAACTATATATTTAAAATTATTTAAGGATTTGTTTATTTTATTTTTATTTGTCAACTTGATCTTTCAAAATCTGAGTATGGAGCATTTAACTCTGCCTACCATTATGCTTCTGAAATTTTTCTACCCAATTTTTAAAATATATATTGCAATTTATATTATTCAGTATATAAAAACTCATTATGGTTCTCCAGTGTAGATGGTTACTTTGTCAATACAAAATACGCCTTTAGTTACATTTAACACTGTTGTTCTTGAATTCTGTTATCTGTGGATAGAACAACTACGGGACATTTACACAATGGAATGCTACTCGACTGTAAAAAAAGAAGAAAGTTTTACCCTTTGCAACAGTATGGATGGACGTGGAGAATATTTTGCTGAGTGAAATAAGCCAGGCAGAGAAAGACAAATACCATATGATTTCACTCATATGTGGAATCCAGTGAGCAAACTGAACAAGCAAAACAGAGACAGACTCATAGATAGCAGGATAACAGCTAAGTGGGGGTGGGTAGGCTGTGGAGGGATTGATCAAAAAGGAAAAAGGACTCATGGACATAGACAACCGTGTGGTGATTGCTGGGGAGTAAGGGTACCAAGTGGTAAATACAAAATTTAATAAAATATTAAATATTAAAAAATATAACCAAATATGTCTGTTCAACTTACCTTGTTTTCTTCTTCTTTTTTTTTGTTTCTTAATAGTAGCTATGTAATTGGGCAAATACATATTTCATATAAATATGAAATAAGCTGATATTTACTGGTAAACAGGGTTTACTTAATGAATGATAACAATTTATTTATTTTTCTTCCCTGTCTTTTCCTACCTATTTTTTATTTTGTTCTTTGATAAGCTTAGAAGAACAATTTTATAAATGTTATTAAAACTAACTTTTAGCTTAAAGATCTATTTGCTTTTATGTCAGGACAAATTATCAATATGGAAAAACTAAGGGTAATTAAAACTTAATAGTATCTGTTTATGTGCTCTACCAAAATAATTTCTCCAACATACAATGTCATAATATGAAGTGATCTCCATGTATCTGTCTATTTTCCTGATTTTTGCCTATACTAATTTTCTATGATTTGCTACGGTGAACTTTTACAACATGCAGAATGTCTCTTATTTTAGAACTTGTGTTTTAGTCTAATGCTCTCATTTGTCTCGAGACAAATATAAATAATGTGTACATCAGCAACTGATTTCTCTTCAATCAGACACGAGATGGTTGAAGTCTGTATTTTCAGTGCAATAGCAGCAGCGGGATAAGGATGCCGGGCCGAGAAGTGAAATGCATGGTTCGCACTGAATTTATCCTTGTACCGGAGTGGATGCTGCGATCTTATGCACCCCACACACCAGTATTGATCTCCTGTTGAATGCTTGCTTGTGAGTTTATGATTAACTCAGAAGCGAGGCAATCGTTCTGCAAAATCATTTAGCAGTTTTACACATCTATTAAATGTTCTTATTGCTGTCTTAAAAATGGGCTCAATTTATTACTTTCTGGATATCTCATTCTTCATGGCACTCAAAGCTACTAAACTGGTACTTCAAAAAAACGTTTAATGTTGTGAGCAGTTATAATTTGCCAAGATTCGAAACCCTATCCTCTCTCTGTGACCTTTCCAGAAGACACTTGCCCCACCGCTGCTAGCAGGCGTAATTTAGATGTGCTCTGTAATAGGAAATGCCCAGCTGTACCGGCAGAACCAAACCACACCTTCCACCCCTCCACATTACCCCTGCACTCTAATGTCCCTTCTGTGTGTGCATACGTATTTACATTTATCTACCAGGGTTGAGATGGGCAGGGTTTGCTTTAAAATTTTCTGAAGTAAGATGATGAAAATGAGACTTCCTTGATTAAATAACTCACTTGGGAGTTAGCCCCTAAAGAACACAACTGCAGGGAGACATTTTGGATCCTCCGGTGGTCTTTTCAATATGCCCAGGAAATAGTATAAAAACAGAATTTTGACATGGGTCTCTCAATTAGACGAGCCTACTACAGCAAGGCATGGTTTTCCCCTCCTTTGATACTCCCCATTGTGAAGTCAGACATAGGATACCTTTGATAGTCTCAGAGATACAAAGACCAGGATAACAAATATTGCTCCAGTTGCATCTGACCCCCTCGACAGAGCAGAGTAGCTATCTATACAATACTCATGCTAATATAAATATTCATATTCTGTAGGAGAAATATTTTAATGACTCTTAAGGTACCAAACACACAAGTGGAGCTGGAAGAGAATTTTTAAATCAAACCTAAAATGCTTCTTATATGTGCCATTTAAAGAGACATGGCACACTACGTGACAGAGCTATAATACATGGCAAAGCTTACACAAAACTCGAACCAACAAATACATCACATGCCTACAGTGATGCTTTACATTAGAGATTACGCAGCAGTAGTATCACTTTAGGCCTCTTGCAGATGCTTAAATCACCACCAACTGCTATGCTTTTCCATGTCTTTTTCTAAAAAAATCTATATAAACCCTGTAGGAATACTATATGTAACCACTTCATAAGTTTCTACTCAAGCTCTCCTGATTCTTGCTAGGCCTGAAAATATTTCTCAATCATTAAAAAAGTGCTATTATCTGCTGAGCACCTGTTGTGTACAAGAAGGCTTTGGCAGGCCTTTTAGGAATAAGGTGTCCAATTGTACAATATTTTGCAAGGTACCATATTTAGTGCCATTCCTTAGAATGACAACACTAAGATTTAGAGGTGTTAAATGCTTAAGTTCTCACTGACAATAAATGGCAGAATCAGGATTCTAACTCAGGCCTGTCCAAACCAGTTCACAAGATTCTTCACACAAAGTTTGCCTTAAATCTGTTTTCCACAAGGGTGTGTTCTGTGTTAGGTTGGCAGTTTATCAGGCTAATGGATGTGTGTTTATTCACTCATTTAACAGTATCTCATATACTTAAGGTGCTGGTCTCTCTACTAGGTCCAGTGCATCCAAAAGAGAATTGGACCTGGTCCCTGACCTCTAAGGACGTAGTCCATCTGCTGTGGGAGCTTGTAACTTAGCAGTTCTTGTAAAGAAGGAAAGTTTTGCAGAGGAATTGATATGTCAAGAGACTCATAGAATAAAGTAATATATTGATTGGTGCAATTGGTTTAAAGGATTAATATGTACTTTTGGGAAATACCACAGTCTTATTTTTAGGGACATTCCAGAGCTTCTTATGTCAAAAAATTACACTATAAGTAAAAGGTAATATTTTTCTTCAGTCATACCACTGCCATTCTACCATGAGTAAAAATAGCCTTGAATATTTTTGCAGGTAGTATAAAAATTATAGTTAACCTATGTGTTGATAAAATACAACCAAATGTAAAACATGGTTTAGAAATCTCAAATGTTAATGAAAACATGTTCCAGAAAAAGCACCAAAGGAAATCTGTATATAGAAAATAAATAACATATCATTCTGTAGAAGGAAGTAATTCTTCTCTCACTTTCATAAAGAATAAGGCAATATACTTTTAGTTCCAAATTGAGAACCTTTTGATAAAAAGAAATCATTGAGGAATATAGGCAGACCTCTTAGCTTCCATTAGATGATTATTCCTTTATCCTCCCCACCTTTTTATCATATGCTTAAAAGAAAGTAAGAATAATATTATATCTCTGTGTATGACCACAGGAGGAAAGTGTTATCCTTCCAACTTTTTCAAGATTTTAATTATGAGTCTAATTGTGTTGATATAATGTGCAAAATATTGTGATCTTTCATTTTTAAGTATTTAGTCATATTAGCAGAGTAGGATCCAAGTTACAGGTGTGCATGAACTCGCGTTCACTAGCAATCTGTTGTCAAACATTACTGAATTATAAAATTATATTTAACAGAAATAGGTAACTAATTTTCCTCAATTTCTCCTTCTGCTAAGATTCCTACTAGGTAGAATCGTTGGAGCTGACTTGAATTGTAAAACTAATCTATGTCTTCAATTGTTTAACTTTTGTTCTTTATCTTACCAAAGAGGTAACGAATGGGTCACTATAGTTAAAATGAAAAATACCTAGATTTTCAAGGTAAACTCTATTTGATTGAGTATTTGGTTCAGATATTTTTCAGGGTTGAAAATTAAGAGAATGATGAATGAAGATTTATTTTAATTATGTTTCCATGTATGTTGAATGCAATAATTTATCCTCTCCCCCAAGTAATTAACCTTAGAGTAAATAAGATACCAAAAGAAAAAGATCCAGTTACAAATGTTGTAGTATATATAGGAAAATACTGTTTTATTTTGTTTCATGCTTACAATTTTATTATGTAGGTGTACAAATTAGATATGGAAGTGCAGTTTAGTCTATGTTTTATTCCAAAATTCCTTTAACTTTATGAAGTACAAAGTGAAGCAAGAACCATTGCTGACAGCCTACTTTGACCCTGTCCTGTGATCTTCTTGGCAACATAATTTGCACCCTGTAGAAATGAAGATGACTTTTTCCTATGACAAGACTGTGTTCACCACTGGTTAATTAGCACACAGATGGCAGGGAGGCTGCCCATTTTACCCCCTACTATACAAACCGCACATTTATATGCAGCACATACTGCAAAGAGGAATATTTGCACGAGTCAGATGGCAATAATCAGGTCCTCACTTTTGAAAGTTAGAATACAAAAGAAGGTAATGATTATGAACTTGAAAGTACAGTGCACTCAAATAATTGGACAAGCTTCATTGAGAAAACATGAGGCACAATTTATTGTGCTGTTCTAATTTAGTCCTCAATTCTTGGAAAAGAAAATATACATGTGAAATATATCTAATATATTTATGAATTGGCTGTCGATGTAAATACAGCACAGTTTAAAGGACAAGCTGAAAACTACCATATACACTTGTTTTAAAAATGCACAATGAGGGTTTCGTTTGAATAGAAATACCTGATGATAATGAGCTCACAGATTTCAAACCAGGAGGTCGCACTCTGGAGGACTGACACTGGACAAAGCAGAGCAGGCATCCCTAGGCTGGAGCAGTGCATTCCCTGTCCGTTACTCCACACCCAAGGAAGACAGGATTCCCCTAAAACCCATGAATGGCTACAAGTTTAAATCCTTATGTTCTTATAAAATATATTCCTGAGCTTAAGGAAATGACTGTAGGTATGGGTTCAGAAGCTTTAGCTATAGGTTGCCTTAGGCAAGTTAAAGTAAATAAGGCAGGAGAGTATTCATGAACAATTATTTTATAACTCTTCTTATTGAACTGCCATTTGGATGTGGATAATCAAAACCTAGCAGAGATCATATCAAATATGCAACATTTAAATCTCAGTTATTTGTGAATAGGGTCTCTATTTTTTTTTCTAACTGACTTTCCCCCTAACTTCTATTTCTACTTAAATTGTAAAAGTCACTTAAAAGAGAATATCAGAGTGTTAAAATAATATTTACATGCTAAAAAATCAATATTTCAAGACTATATTTCTCCTTGAAGACCTATCTGTTTTGTTTATCCCAGTTTAGGCTGAATTGTCACTAGTTTTATGATACACGTTTTGGTGCACTGTGCTAAAATATGTCTCAGCAGCGAACCCTAAAAGAACTATTACTTCACTATGTTCAAAGCACCACGTTAATTTTCAGATTTGTTTTCTAGTTACCTCAATTAAAATGCTACAGTGGCATTCCATATTACAACATTTTACAAAATGTGATCTTTAAAAAATTAAGAAAATTAGATTCTTCAGTAGGAATGCACATGAATACTTCTACAATTACAACTATTTTTTCACTCCGATAAGATCAGAACAACCTTTCTGTAGGTTTTGCAGGACAGCTGTTGAGACTGACTACATTTTCATGCTTCCCCGGCACTGACACTTTTCACTTTGAAGACATCAAATGAGAAAAGGAAACATCGCATAATTGAAAAGTGAGAATGAGTGTGAGCCCTGAGCACTGGCCATGCTTGAAGCAGGAAACTCAGTGCGCATTCCAGGCCAGGAATCTACTGCAGGGGGCAAGGCCACGGGACCACAGCCAGGTCTTACATTTACCTTTCATGATTCTTTAAGAGATCACAGAGGCCAGGATGCCAATATATTTGGAAGGAAAGTTACTACTAATGGGATGGATATTTCTTTTCCTTCCTTCCTTTCTTTTTCTGTTTCTTTTTCAGTTCACAATGATTATATTCAGCCACTTTTTAGGAGCAGCATTGTCATTGCTACAATTTGTGCAAAGTATAATCCTGTCACTTAACTAAAATTTTAGTAGGAGGCTTTGAAAAGTAAATCCAACAATAGCATGTTGATGAAACAAATTGCGGGGTACCCCACTTTGTTATTTTAAGGGAATTTTGCTTAGAATGTGTTTGTAAGATTTAAAGCTCATTTGCATGCTCCCTTCAGGGGTGTTTCCCTGGGCAGGGCAGGTGTCTGAAGAGAGACACTCAGGTGGGCAGGCGTCTGGAGGAGATGGGCAGCTGTGGGTACAGGGTGACATGTCTTGCCATTCTCTAGACTCTTCTCTCATGCAAAGCAAAAAGCCTTAGGCATAGGGGAGAGACAGCAAACATGCACTGTAGCTGCGGAAAGGGTAGGAAAAAAAGTATGAGTTTACGGGAAGGGCAGAAAACCATCTTGGACCTACGATCTTATACTGACTCAAAAATCTCAATCCTCTATCTTTAGGGGAGAAATGGAAACTTCCATGCAAGGTCAGGGACAACAAAAGATAGAAGGCAGAGAGTGACTGCCGATTAGAGGAGTAGCAAACATGCTTAGAGTTCCCCACCCAGAGGCCAGGATGCAAGGCTTACCACAAAATGTGGCTGGGCCAGGACAGCAGAGAACCCCCTGTTTCCCCAACATGCGCCTGTCATGTGATACCAAGCAACAGCAGTCTACTACTGGAGAAGCACAAGAATATTAACAGATTCTCTCCATCCCCTGGTGGCACAGACCTGCAGGGATGGTAACCAGTTGAAGGTGGAGGATTAGTACTGAGAAATACCCTCTCTCATCCCAGCTTAAGCACAACCTAAGGGAACTCCATCTCCAGAGGAATTTCCAACCTGTAGTGTACTATTAGAAAAGAGCAATGTCAAAACCAAAACCTCATCAACTCCTGACCAGAGTGACTGAATCCTCCACTCCAGTGGCCTGGTAGATGTTGAAACCTGCCCATTCTCAGATATAATACCATACACACACTCACTGTTGACTTCCTATAGCCACACAATGGAATGCCAGCAAGAATAACATGGAGGTGTAGCTAAACATTGCAATATGGTGTATCCCAAAAGCACTGCACTAAGTGAAAAAGGCAGGCGCGACAGGCTACGTATGTCATTCTGAAAAAGGGTAACTAACCAGTCAGCGGTTTCCTGGTTAAAGAGGGAGGTACTGATTTACAAAGGGGCATGAAGGAACTTTTTAGGGTGATGGTAATATTATATGACTGTGGTGGTATTTACATGAATGCATGCATTGTCCAATTTCATAGAATAGTACACTGTAAAGGGTGAATTTTATTTATGAAAATAACCTCAATAAATGTTACTTTTCAAATGAACATAAAAATGTGGTACACACAAAGCTATAT
This sequence comes from Desmodus rotundus, assembly GCF_022682495.2. NCBI lineage: Eukaryota > Metazoa > Chordata > Mammalia > Chiroptera > Phyllostomidae > Desmodus > Desmodus rotundus. The sequence goes on along the minus strand of NC_071397.1, from coordinate 72,831,379 downwards.
AAAGGGGTAAGAAATGGAAAGCTCAGCAAAAGAATTAAGAGAAAAGGAAGGAAGATAAAGGGGAGCTATACCAATTTTGGACAAAACATAGTTACTAAAAAATAAATACAATATTTTAAAATAAATGCTGGTAGTATCATGTGAGTGTGAAAAGGCAACTAATTTTCAAATATTTTCTATGTTTTTAACAAACACATTGCTGAAGACTGCTTTAAAAATATTGACTAGGATACTACAGTCAATAAATATTTTTCTTTCTCACATTACAGATAGCCTTCTTAATGCTTTCACTTGCTTAAATAAAAAATTATCAGATATTTTTCTTGGTCATGCCTATGCCTCATGGCAATCAGTTCAGGACCAATGAAGGAAAGTCTACAAGTTTTAGCTCAGTTATTTAGTGTAAGGACCAAAACTTATTGATAAATAAAGCTTTTACAAAATAAATAAAAAATCACCATGATAATAGATATTTTATTTTAGAGACCCAGTTTGATCATCAATACTATAGAGTTTGCAAAAATAATTAACATCAAATGCATGCCTTTGAATGCTTTGTGAAGTTGCATAGTAAAAACATAGTAAAACATTTATGTAAAATTGAACATGTGATGACATTATTGCAAAGCAAATGATAAAAGTGTGTCTCTCCAGGATGCAAAGGTTGGGTATATAAACACATAAGGTGAATCCTGTTTCAGAACCAATAGGAGATAAACCATGAAAGCTGAAGGGTCAAGTTCAGACTCAGGAATAGAGTCAAGTCTATTTAAATGATGACTCTATCATTTACTATATGAGTTACATTGGCAAGTTTTAAAATCTCTTAAAGCATCAGTTTCCACATCTATAAAATGGGCAATAGAATAGTGCTTTTCTTGTTTAGAGAGTTGTTATGATGTATATGCCACCTGGAAAACATTCAGTTTATGCTAATTGTTGCTATTGTTGTGTTATTTATGATTTAACATTTTCTAACATATAGATGACAGACACTCAAATGTTGTATGTCAAGTTACACTTACTTGGACAACTATTGACTTGTTTTTTGCTTGTCTCAAAGAGTAATTGATAAATGAGAAAGAACTAGTATTTCAAAAATACATTTGAAAGTAACCAGATTGGAATCTTAAGTCGGGCATGAAGTTGAATAACCAGTTTGTTAGAAGGCAGCAGCATTCCTTAAATCCATAATCATTTTTAGTGACAGACATGTATATATTTTTATTAAAGACTGACCAAATTATGATATAAATTTAAAGGGAAATTATACATTGGAGAATATTGGGTTAGTACTTATGTTTCTCAAGCAAGTAAGAAGAGAAGAGAGTGCTACAGGCAGCAGTTTGATGGGAGCAAGGAGTGAGGCTGAGAGGGAAAGAAAGTGAGATGGACGTAAAACACGCACACACTGATGTTAGCAGTGTAAAGTTATTAGTTATCTCAACTCACGAGGTCATACATCCATCACCATTATTTTTTTGATACCATGAAAAAATTAACTTTTCCACTGAGAAATGATGATGAAAATAAAATAGAAGCTGCAAAGCGAAAGTCTCACCCAATCAGTAATTCAGATGTCTTTGGAAAAATCACTCAACTCTTTGGGACTGGGTTTACTCATATGCAAATGAGAAGTCTTCAGGATTCCTTTCAAAAAATATATTTACACATGGAACTCAAATGCTCAGCATGTACATGCTGGCACATATATTTGCTGCAGTGTTAGGTCAAGAGACAGAACAGGAGGGGTCACCATTGATTTCTTTTCTCATTGTAAAGAGATTCAGACTTGTATCCATTTCACTTGTATCCATTCCATAACATAAGTTAACAACTTATATTAACTCCTTGAAACTAGTTATGTTTAAATGGAACAAAGTAATGTTTAGAATGCATACATTCTATGGACGATGACCTAGTTTTAATGAGGTCTTGCAAAACTGGACACAGTTTAAGTGGTCATTGTAGAAAAGGCACATATTATTTGCAGAGACTGACTTACCTTTAAAAATGTTTTTTTAATTTTTTAAACTTTTTTTATTGTTGTTCAAGTACATTTGTCCTCATTTTCCTCCTACCTTCCCCCCCCCCGAAGCACCAGCTATCCCCATAAAAATGTTTTCAAATGAAGTAAAAAGGCTATTCAAGGGATTACAAAAATATAGCAAGGATTTATTACTTAGCATTAATTATAAAGCTATTAATTATAAATTAATGTATAAATATTTAACAATATTTGATAATAGAATATAAATAATAAGAATTTATTACATCTTTTTGTATTACACTTCAAGGTTTAAAATGAAAAAGTACACTAATATTAAAAGATAAATAACATGGGACTTTTACTTCTAATTTCTATAGGCTTGTGCATAGGGTACCCTTTAACATATTCTTTTGGATATTTTACAGACATCTCAAACTGTATATGTATAATATTAAATCCAAATATTCCTGCTTCTTATCCTCCAGGGTGCCTATTCCAATAAATTTCCACTAAAATTTGAAATTAATTCTTTTTTAAATATACAACCTTTATTATATTTTTCCACTACCATTTACTCCCTGTCTCCCCCCCAGCAATCACCACCCTGTTACTTACCCATGTCTATGAGTCTTTTTTCTCCTTAACTCCTCCTTTCCCCTCTGTTATATGTATAAAATGAAAGCCTATCAGCTATAGCCTTTAAGTTGATCTAGACTGTGCATGCAGAAATATAAAGACATGAGATAACATGGTGTTATGGAACTCTCAATCAGTACTTAAGCCCTTTTGACATAGAATACAGAAAACATAAAATGAAATATGAATAAATATTGATTAACCCAAAAGAAGGCAGCAGGGGAACACAGAATAAAAAGAGGAAAGGTATGAAAATCAAATAATAATAAGATTTATATAGTAAGATTTAAATCCAAACATATCAGTTAAATGCTCACTCTAACTAAAAGCAACACTCTAACTAAAAGCAAATATTGTGAGATTAAATAAAAAAGAACATGAAACTATACGCTGTCAATAAGAAATGCCCATTAAATACAAAGAAACAGATATATTGAAAGGAAAAAAAAGGAAAAAAATGTAGTATACAAAATAGTAAGCATAAGAAAATGGTATGACTACCTTAATATTTAAGTAAAATCAACACAAGAAATATTATGAAAGATTAAGGAATGATGAGAAAGTGTCAATTAAATGAGAAGACATAGATAATCCTAAATGTGTATATATTTAATAATAGAACTTCCAAATTCATTAAGCAAAAACTGGTTAATGAGAGAAATAGAGAAAATCACAATTACTGTTGGAGATAACAAAATTCCTCTCTCAGCATTTGATAAATCACATAGACAAAAAATCAGTAAGGAGCCCTGGCTGGTGTAGCTCAGTAGACTGAGGGCTGGCCTGTGAACCAAAGGGTCCCTGGTTTGATTCCCAGTCAGGGCACATGCCTGGGTTGCAGGCCAGGTCCCCAGTAGGGGGCATGTGAGATGCAACAACACACTGATAAGGGAGAATGATCTCTTCCTCTCTTTCTCCCTTCCTTCCCCTCTGTCTAAAAATAAATAAATAAATATTTTTTTAAAAATCAAAGGATATATAACATCTAACAGTAATATTGATCATGCAGACCTAATTAACTTTCATAGAACATTTTATAGAACATTATAGAATATTTTCATCTGGGGAAACACAAAAAGTCACTCAGGGCAAGATCAGGTGAATAGGGAGGAAGGTGAATAGGGAGTGGGGTGCATGCCACTTTTGGTCAAAAACTGCTGAACACTCAGTGCCATGTGGGCAGGTGTTCTTGTAAATCATACATCATGAAATGGGCAAATGCATTAAAAGAGTCTTCAAAAAGAGTTCCCTGAAACAGAATGCAGCATCTCACAACAACACCAGCTGGGATGCTGATGCAGATGGGTTCCTAGAACAGTCACCTAGCAGTGGAAGCCTGTATTACAAGGGCCTGCCCTCCAGAAAATAATTTCCTTTCCTTGAGGTCCCCCCTCATATGTTGTAATGGTAAAAGAGTGAATTAATGGGATCAGCACAAGAATGCCTGCTCTCACAATGTCTATGCAATATTGTACTGGAGGTGCTGGCCACAATGGTATAAAGCAAAGCGTCAAACCATAAATACTGGAGAGTAAGACACAAAACTCTATTTTCCGATGATATAACCATCTCTCTAACAGAGCCTAAGCAATAAAAATATGCCAGGAATTAATAAGTAGGTTTACAAGATTACAGAATCCAAGACTAACATGAAAAAAAAATGCCTTTCTATTAAAAGAGCAATACAACTGTCTTTCCATAAAAGAGCAATATAAATTTTTTTTTAATTATTTTTTATTGTTATTTAATTACAGTTGTATGCCTTTTCTCCCCATCCCTTCACCCCACCCCAGGTGAACCCACTTCCCTCCCCTCTCTCCACCCTCCCCCTTGGATTTGTTCATGTGTCCTTTATAGTAGTTACTGTAATCCCCTCTACCCACTGTCCTCGCCCCCACCCCCCACCCCCGCCCTTGCTATTGTTATATTGTTCTTAACTTCAATGTCTCTGGTTATATTTTGTTTGCTTTTTCCTTCTATTGCTTATGTTCCAGTTAAAGGTGAGATCATATGGTATTTGTCCCTCACTTCCTGGCTTATTTCACTTAGCATAATGCTCTCCAGTTTCATCCATGCTGTTGCAAAGGGTATAAGCTCCTTCTTTCTCTCTGTTGCGTAGAATTCCATTGTGTAAATATACCATAGTTTTTGGATCCACTCGTTTGCTGATGGGCACTTCGGTTGCTTCCAGTACTTGGCTACTGTAAATTGTGCTGCTATGAACATTGGGGTGCACAGATTCTTTTGGATTGGTGTTTCAGTGTTCTTAGGGTATAATCCCAGCAGCGGAATTACTGGGTCAAAGGGCAGTTCCATTTTTAGTTTTCTGAGGAAATTCCATATTGTTTTCCACAGTGGCCTCACCAGTCTGCATTCCCACCAACAGTGCATGAGGGTTCCCTTTTCTCCGCATCCTCTCCAACATTTGTTTGTGGATTTGTTTATGTTGGCCATTCTGACTGGTGTGAGATGATACCTCATTGTGGTTTTAATTTGCATCTCTCTGATGGCTAGTGATGCTGAGCATCTTTTCATATGTCTCTGGACCTTCTGTATGTCTTCCTTGGAGAAGTGTCTGTTCAAGTCCTTTGCCCATTTTTTAATTGGGTTGTTTGTCTTCCTGGAGTGGAGTCGTGTGAGTTCTTTATATATTTTGGAGATCAGGCCCTTGTCTGAGGTATCATTGGCAAATATGTTTTCCCATACTGTTGGTTCTCTTTGTAATTTGGTGCTGTTTTCTTTAGCCCTGCAGAAGCTTTTTATTTTGATGAGGTCCCATTTGTTTATTCTTTCCTTTATGTCCCTTGCTTTAGGGGACGTGTCTGTGAGGATGTTGCTGCGTGGAATGTCTGAGATTTTCCTGCCAATGTTTTCCTCAAGGACTTTTATGGTGTTGCGGCTTATATTTAAGTCTTTTATCCATCTTGAGTTTATTTTCGTGTATGGCGTAAGTTGGTGATCGAGTTTCATTTTTTTGCACGTAGCTGTCCAGATCTCCCAACACCATCTGTTGAAGAGACTGTTTTTGCTCCATTTTATGCTCCTGCCTCCTTTGTCAAATATTAATTGATCGTATAGATTTGAGTTTATTTCTGGGCTCTCTATTCTGTTCCATTGGTCTATGTGCCTGTTTTTATGCCAGTACCAGGCTGTTTTGATTACCGTGGCCTTGTAATACAGTTTGATATCAGGTATTGTGATACCTCCTGCTTTGTCCTTCTTTCTCAAAATTGCTGCTGCTATTCGAGGTCGTTTATGGTTCCATATGAATTTGTGCAATGTTTGTTCTATATCTGTGAAATATGTCATGGGTACTCTAATAGGGATTGCATTGAATCTATAAATTGCTTTGGGTAGTATGGCCATTTTGATGATGTTAATTCTTCCAATCCATGAACATGGTACATGCTTCCATTTGTTTGTATCTTCCTTAATTTCTTTCTTCAGTGTTGTGTAGTTTTCTGAGTACAGGTCTTTTACCTCCTTGGTTAGGTTTATTCCTAGGTACTTTATTTTTCTTGTTGCTATATCGAATGGGATTTTTTTCCTGATTTCTGTTTCTGCAGTTTCGTTGTTGGTGTACAGGAATGCCTTTGATTTCTGGGTATTGACTCTGTATCCAGCTGTTTTGCCAAATTCATGTATTAGGTCGAGTAGTTTTTGAGTGGAGTCTATAGGGTTTTCCATGTACACTATCATGTCGTCTGCAAACAGTGACAGTTTCATTTCCTCCTTTCCAATTTGGATGCCTTTTATTGCTTTTTCTTGTCTGATTGCTGTGGCTAGGACTTCCAATACTATGTTGAATAGGAGTGGTGAGAGAGGGCATCCTTGTCTAGTTCCTGATCTTAGTGGGAAAGCTCTAAGTTTTTGTCCATTGAATGTGATGTTGGCTGTAGGTCTCTCATATATGGCCTTAATTATGTTGAGGACTGCTCCCTTTATTCCCACTTTGCTGAGTGTTTTTATCAGAAATGGGTGCTGTATCTTATCGAACGCTTTTTCCGCATCTATTGATATGATCATGTGATTTTTGTCTTTGCTGTTGTTGATGTGATGTATTATGTTTATTGATTTGCGAATATTGTACCATCCTTGCATCCCTGGGATGAATCCCACTTGGTCATGGTGGATGATCTTTTTAATATATTGCTGGATGCGGTTTGCTAATATTTTGTTGAGAATTTTAGCGTCTATGTTCATCAGCGATATTGGCCTGAAGTTTTCTTTCTTCGTTGTGTCTTTATCTGGTTTTGGGATTAGGATGATGTTGGCTTCATAAAAAGAGTTTGGGAGTCTTCCATCAGTTTGGATTTTTTCGAATAGTCTGTGAAGGATAGGGGTTAGTTCTTCCTTAAATGCTTTGTAGAAATCTCCTGTGAAACCATCTGGTCCAGGGCTTTTGTGTGATGGGAGTTTCTTGATGACTGCTTCAATTTCCTTTGCTGATATTGGTCTATTCAGGTTTTCTGCTTCTTCTTCAGTCAGTTTTGGAAGATTATATTTTTCTAGAAATGTGTCCATTTCATCTAGGTTTTCAAATTTCTTAGCATACAGGTCTTCATAGTAATTCCTTACGATCCTTTGTATTTCTGTGGTTTCAGTTGTAATCTCTCCACTTTCATTTCTAATTCTGTTTATTTGGATCCTCTCTCTTTTCTTCTTGATAAGCCTACTTAAAGGCTTGTCGATTTTGTTTATCTTTTCAAAGAACCAGCTCCTGGATTCATTGATCCTTACAATTGTGCTTTTAGTCTCTATGTCATTTAGTTCTGCTCTGATCTTGGTTATTTCCTTCCTTCTGCTTGCTCTGGGCTGTCTTTGTTGTTGTTCCTCCAGTTCTTGTAGGCGTAGGGTTAGGTTGTTTGTGTGAACTGTTTCTAACTTCTTAAGGTAGGCCTGTATTGCTATGAACTTCCCTCTCAGGACTGCCTTTGCTGTGTCCCATAGGTTTTGGGTTGTTGTGAGTTCGTTTTCATTTGTTTCCAGGAAGTTTTTGATTTCTTCCCTAATCTCGTTCTTGACCCATTCATTGTTTAATAGCATGCTATTCAGTCTCCATGATTTTGAGTGTTTTGGGTTTTTACCCTTGGGGTTGGTTTCTAGTTTCAGACCCTTGTGGTCAGAGAAGATGCTTGATATGATTTCAATTTTCTTGAATTTGTTGAGGGTTGCTTTGTGTCCTATCATGTGATCTATCTTTGAAAAAGTTCCATGGACACTTGAAAAGAATGTGTATTTTGCTTCTTTGGGATGAAAAGCTCTGTATATATCAGTTAAGTCCATTTCCTCTAGGGTATTGTTAAGTGACACAATATCTTTGTTAATCTTTTGTTTGGAAGACCTGTCCATTTTTGATAGTGGGGAGTTAAAATCCCCTACTATAATTGTGTTGCTGTCAATATCTTTCTTGAAATCCTCCAAGATTTTCTTTATGTATTTGGGTGCTCCTATGTTGGGTGCATATATATTTATAATGTTTATGTCTTCTTGGTGGATTCTTCCTTTGAGTATTATGAAGTGACCTTCTGGGTCTCTCTTTATGGCCCTTCTTTGGAAGTCTATTTTGTCTGATATGAGTATTGCTACCCCTGTTTTTTTTTCCTGTCCGTTTGCTTGGAAAATTTGTTTCCAGCCCTTCACTTTCAGTCTGTGTAAGTCTTTTGTCCTGAGATGGGTTTCTTGTAGGCAGCATATGTGTGGGTCATGTTTTCTTATCCATTCAGCTGTTCTATGTCTTTTGATTGGAGCATTTAATCCATTTACATTTAAGGTTATTATCGATAGGTAGTTATTCATTGCCATTATTTCCTACCTGTGTTCCTCTGTCTTTCTCTTTTCCTTCCTTTCCTTAAAGCAGTCCCTTTAGCATCTCTTGCAGAGCTGGTTTGGTGGAGCTGTATTCTTTTAGACTTCTTTTGTCTGGGAAGCTCTTTATTTGGTCTTCTATCTTGATTGAGAGCCTTGCTGGGTAAAGTAGTCTTGGTTGGAGGCCTCTGGTTCTCATTACTTGGAATATTTTTTGCCATTCTCTTCTGGCTTGGAGCGTTTCCATTGAGAAGTCAGTTGCTAACCTTATTGGGGCTCCCTTGTATGTTACTTCCTTTTTCTCCCTTGCTGCCTTTAAGATCCTCTCTTTGTCTTGGAAATTTGCCATTTTAATTATGATGTGTCTTGCAGTGGGTCTCTTTGGGTTCCTCTTGTTTGGGACTCTCTGTGATTCCTGGATTTGGGTGACTTTTTCTCTCCTCAGATTAGGGAAATTTTCCCTCATTACTTTTTCAAACAGGTTTTCTATCCCTTGCTCTTCTTCTTCTCCTTCTGGTATTCCTATTATACGGATATTGTTACGTTTCATGTTGTCCTGCATTTCCCTTATTGCCTCTTCATTCTTTCTGAGCCTCTTTTCCTTTTCTTGCTCCTTCTGGGTGTTTTTTTCTACTTTATCCTCCAGCTCGCTGATCCGATCCTCTGCTTCATCAAGTCTGCTTTTCATTCCTTCTACTGTGTTCTTCAATTCAGAAATTGTATTCTTCATTTCCTCTTGGCTCTTGTTGATATTTTCTATTTCCTTTTTCATGTTGATATAGTTTGCAGTGAGTTCATTGTAGTTTCCTTGTAGTTTCTGGTAGTTCTCTTTGAGCTCAGAGAGCTCAGTGAGCTTCCTGATGACCATTGCTTTGAACTCAGTATCTGATAGTTGACTTGCCTCTTTTTCGGTTAGTATTCTTTCTGAGACTTCCTCCTTTCCTTTCATTTGGGAATTGTTTCTTTGTCTTCCCATTGTTTGTGAGGCTCTTCTTGTTGGCCTCTGCTTCTTAAATTGCTTTGTTCTAAATCCCTGGGTTTATGATATGAACTTCTATGGTAGAATGCCAATGGGATTCGGCGGTGCTGTCTCCTTACTCTCCTGTGCTCACTGGTCTTGAGCTGACGTTTATGTGTTTAACACGGTCTAACTCTAGTCTTTTCAGCACTCCAGGTTTTGTTGTCGCACCGTCAGATCTTTCAATGTCCTCTATCTTTGGTCTCTGATCTTCGTATATGCTGGAATACTGTTGGCTGTTCGCTCTGCTCCTCAGATCAGCTAGGTATTTCCCTGGCGTTGCGGGGAAGTGGATTCCGCTCCCACCTATGTTGCCGCCATCTTCCCGTATCCTAAATTTTTTAATTAAATGAATAAAATACAATCTATAATGACAAAAATACCCACATATAATAAGTTTAACAAAAGTTGTGCCAAACCTGTATGAAGACAGGTCATCGCTGACAGAAATTTTTAAACATCTGAATGAGTGAGGATGCGTGCCACTCTCCCTGAAGAGGAGACTACATATTCCATGCAACTCCAACCATAATCACCATAAGCTTCCATCTAAATGATGACACTTATTTGAAAATTCATATCAAAATCCAAAGGACCTTAAATAGGCAAAACAATTTTGATAAATAAAAATATTAGAGGACTTAGCCTTTTTGACTTCAAGATTTACTGTAATGTTAGTACATAATATTGACACAAGGATAAATAGAAGATCAGTAGAGAATCAATAGTCCATAAATAAGCCTACAGACATACAGTCAACTGATATTCAATAGAAACCTCAGGGTACTTCAATAAGGGAGGGAGAACTTCGACCTCTAATCTAGATATTCTCTGTATGAAATATAGTATAGACAAAACAGAATATTCCAGTCCTTGACATAAAGATTTTTAGAAGTGACTCAAATACACAAAACATAAAAGAGGAAATTACTTAGACTAGTTGAAATCACCTAGATGAAAAACATCAAATAAATATAACATAGTAATCATACCCAGACTCATATACACACACACACACATACACACACTGAGACTGACAGAGATTAAAAAGCTCATTTTATACACTTAACAGAATGTTCAAGGAAAGGCAAAACATTACACATTCTCCAGATTTTGTTAAATGACTGATTTATCTAAGTTTAATTACACAGAAAATGAAATGGCCTTTTAAGTCTTTTTGAATTATATAAAATTTTATTTTGGGAAATTTTTACACAAATAAAACACACAACTACAACATTTATAAAGAAAAGCTATGAAACTCTGGTGAAATAAATCAAAGAACTAAAGAAACAGAAAGGTGCTTCATGTTCATGGATAGCAAGGCTCAATATTGTCAAGATTTTAGTTTCTTGATCTACAGATTAAATGTAATCCCAATCAAAATCCCAGCAAGTTATTGTGTGGGCTTAGTCAAAATGATTCTAAAATTTATATGGTATTTCAGATCTTTTAGACTGATATAAAAAATACCCTAAACTAGATGGCTTCCAAGCAACATAAATCTATTTCCCATCATTCCGGAGGCTGGTCATCCAAGTTCAGCATAGCCAGGTGAGGGCTCTCTTCTGGGTGGCAGGCTATTCTCACCCTCACATGGTGGAACTGGTAAGACAGAGCCTTACTGCCTCTTTTATAAGGGTACTAACCCATTTCTGAGGGTTCTATCTTCATGATTTAATCGCCTCTCCAAGTTCCCACGTAATATTATCACTTTGGGTGTTAAGTTTCAACACATGATTGAGGGGATCACAAACATTCGGATCATAACATATGGAGGGGGAAAAGACCCAGACTAGCTCACACAATATTGAAGGGGAAGAACAACGAGGACTGGCATTATGCAACCTTAAGACTTACTATGTAAGTACAGAAATGAAGACTGTGGTATTGGTGAGAGATTAGACAAATAGATCAATGGAACAGAACAGAGAGCCCAGAAGTAGACCCACACAAGAAGAGTCAACTGATCTTAGACAAAGGAGAAGAGGCACTGCAATGCAGAGAAATTGTCTTTCCAACAAACGGTGCTGGAACAAAAAGTACTGAAAACTATCTGAAAACCTAAATGTAAATGTGAAACTGGAGAAATCCTAGAATATGATATTGGAGAAAATCTATATGACCCTGTGTCTGGTGATAGCTTTTAGATATAACACCCAAGGCATGATCCATTAAAAAAAGGAATTAACAACATTAAACATTTCTGCTCTGTGAAAGACGATATCCAGAGGATCAGAAGATAAGCCACAGACTGGGAGAAAATATTTGCAAAAGGTGTATCTGGTAAAGGACTGTTATCCAAAATATAAAAATAACTCTTAAAACTCAACAATAAGAAAACAAAGAATCCAATTTTTAAAATGGGCCAAAGATCTGAATAGACACCTCATGAAAAAAAAATACATATAGGTGGCAAAAAAGGCATATGGAAAGATGCTCTGCAAAGTATGCCATCAGAAGAATGCAAATTAAAACAAGGAGTTAACGTTACATACCTGTCAGAATGGCCCAAATCCAGAACACTGACAAGCCCAAATGCTCACAAGAACAAGAACTCGCATGCATTGATGGTGGAGATGCAGAAGAGTATGGCCACTTTGGAAAAGAGTGTGGCAGTTTCTTATAAAAAATTAAACATACTCTCACCATATGATCCAGCAAATGCACTCTTTAGTATTAATCAAAAGGCCTTTAAAACGTACATTCACACAAAATTCTGCACATGGATGTTTATACTAGTTTTATTTGTAATTGCCAAAACATGGAAGCAACCAACATGTCCTTCAGTAGGTGAATGGATAAACTGCAGTACAAACAGACAGCAGAATATTATTCAGTTCTAAAAATAATTGAGCCGTCAAACCGTGGAAAGACATGGGAGAAACTTAACTGCGCATTATTAAGTGAAAGAAGACAATCTCAACAGTATGTGACTCCAAAAAGCTAGTATCATTCCAACTAAATGACATTGTGCAAAAGGCACAGCTGTGGGGACAGTAAAAACATCCGTGGTTGCCAGGCACTTGGAGGGGCAGGAATAAATAGGTGGAACACAGAGGATTTTTAGGGCAGTGAAGCTATTCTGTATTATTCACAGTGCATAGATGTTATCATACATTTGTCCAGTCTCAGAGAATGTGTAATACCAAGAGTAAAACCTAATGTCAACTATGGACTTTGGATAATGATGTATCAGTGTTGGTTCACCAACTGTAACAAAATATACTACTCTAGAATGGGATGTTGATGGTGGAGGATGCTGTTTGTGTGGAGGGGAACGAGGGTATATGGGATCTCTTCCTATTCTCTGCTCAGTTTTGCTGTGAAATTAAAACTGCTCTAAAAAAAGTGTATTAAAAAAGGAATTTTAAAATTGGCCACTTGAACAACATTAAAAAAAACTGACCACACATCTAACAAACAGTGGAGTGGAGTTGGCAGGGTAGGGGGTGTCAGAAATGAACTCCTTTAATGTCTTAATCTTATATGTAATTTTTCTGTCTGATGCCCTGTCATTTGGGAAGATGGATATTTTCTGGTTGAGTTTTACACTGCATCACTTACCACTGTATGTGCTCATTAACAATCTGGGTATATGCTTATTAACAATTTGCAGCTCCAAAAACATTGCCATACTAAAAATATTTATTGCAAGAGGAAATTCAAAAATGTCAATTATAGAGCCACTGTGAAATAACTTATTCTTGCAACAAATGTCTTCACCAAACAACCTGCCAGACTAGTTACTATTTTTAAAAAAAAGTTCCAGAATATTCAAGACAGTTATGTGATGTGAAGTTTCGAAAGACATACAAGAAATTGAATCATTCAATTGTTTTTTCTACATGAGGCCAGCATCTACATACAAGAATGAATGACTCACTTTTCATCTGAATGGTTAAAATCATCCAACATAATTACTAACATTTGTGTTGTGCTTTGCAATGCACGCAGTGATTTACACACTGCATCTCATTTGAGTCTCAGGATAACCCCCAGATATTTAACAATTAAGCTTAATTCTTAAGTAAAGCAACTGAAGTTTAGAATGAACAGTTTGGTCTGCCAACTCCACATGACATCACCAAATGGAGATGGTCTCCTTGAAGAAAAAGCTACCTGAGGAAGAGCCCACACTGGGTTTACAGTCAGAAGTCTGAACTGTTTATGATTTCCGACAAAGACACCCTCCTACGTCTCCATGTGCATGCAAAGGAGTTTTGGAACAAGGAGACAATAAATAAGTCTAGCATAACGAGCACTTTTAGGAAACCTGCCCTCTGATCCACATTGTTTTTAGTAAAAGGAATAATCTCCAAAACAATACAGACATCAAGGTAGCAAATGTCCATAACATGAAGGCTTATTGTGTTCCCGGCATTCTGGTTTACCATGTTGAGTTGGGAGCACAGTGATGAAAACCTTCCCTTCTCGTCTGCCAAACTCAAAAGGGCAGTAATCACCAGGGAAGAGGAAACGCAGACTAGTTTTTGGCACTTGGCCATTACTAATTTGTCCCAGGACAGTTTTGTATCAAATGTTTTGTATTCTTTTTCAACATATATAACCACATTTGCACAGCTAACAATTGTTTTTGCAGTATTAACAAGCAAAAAGAGTCTCGATCCAATATGGAGTTTCATTTCTATGGGTTTCTATTTATTTAAATTGTCCAAGGACATACTGGTTCAGAGCACAGCACTTCAAAACCCATTCCTATCGTCACACCAAAATTATGTTATACATATGTATATAACAATATATATATTATGTTACATATATAATATACATATATACATACATTATACACACACACATATATGGTTCATTACATTCTTGTCTGTAAGCTCATGTTTTGGGGGGTTATTTCTAATAGCATAAAATGTGTTCTCCCCTTTTTAAGGTAAGCATCTTAATGCAAAAGAATTCCTAAGGGTGTATGGTTTTAGTTGATAACAAAAATGATGTGGCTGTTCTGTAAATCAATGAAATACTAAGAAATATCATATTTAATTAAAATGTTTTTCCAAATTATTATAAATACTTCAGAAATAATGCTTTTGAAATTTTGTCTGGAGCTCTTTTTAAGTTGTTGTGTTTCCTCTCATCAAGCTGTAATGGGAGGAATCAGGACAAAATTTAAAAGATTCTCTAAAACTGTTAAATATTTAATTATATTGAACATGGCATTTAAGTATGGATTTTGACGACTTTGAGAGAGCCATTAAAAGACTAGAAACACAGCTATAAATTCTATCAAACTGTTGATCAATAGCTTACCAGCATGCCATAGGGTTACAGGATTCCCTGTGGGCGTATTTTCCAGAAAGGGGATAAACTTAAGCAGGTTTCTCAAATGCGTAAACACTTCTCTTTAGGAAATAATTTACTACAAATGTCAACACAGAAAGCACTAGGTCAAATAAACAAAAATCCACGTGTTTCTTGTGATGGTCTTTTTAATGTTGTAACTTGGCTAAACCACAATCCCCAGTTAATCAAATACTAATCTAGGTGTTTCCAGGAATGTACTGCATAGACGTAATTTAAGTCCATAAGCAATTGATTCAGAGTAGGGAGATTATTTTAAGTAACCTGAGTTAACCTGATACAACCACTTGAAAGGCAGAGTTGAGGATTTCCTGAAAAGAGAAATTTCCCCTCTGGACAGAAGCTTCAGCCTGTGACGGAAAGTTCTAGTCTGGCCTTCCTGACAGAATGTCCTACAGATTTCAGATTTACCTAACAATCTGAGATAATCAAGTGAGCTAATTCTTTGCAATATATCTCTTAATACCCTTATCTTACTGGTTTTGTTCTCTGGTTGATTACTTATAGAAGGCTCTAGGACTAAAATTCAGGCAAAGTGTAAGCTCAGCTCTAAAACTACCGGGCATTTTTGTTTTCCACCTGTTATTTGAAGAATATGATTATCTAATCTATGGTGAAGAGACAAAGAAAGCCATGAATATCTGACACAGGGAAAGGTAAGAATACACAATTTCAGTTTGAGTGTGTTTCAGAGCAATTGGGGTCATTTCTGTGAATAACGCCTTTCTAAGGAACAGACATAACTAAAACAAGCAGGTATGATGGGGGACTCAAGAGTTGGAAAATTTTAGTTTAAGGTAAATAGTTATAAGCCTAGTAAGTGATGCATATGTTAAAGCTATTATTTCAGAAGCCACAGATAAGGCCCATCCTGGCTCCTGAGAGAGAAAGCCAACCTCCTGGGGCACTGCTAAAGATTACTGCCTGGGGACAAGTGGAGGCATCCAGGCCATTGTGTTCCAGGGAGAGACAGATGACCACTCCACCCTGGGAACAGCCAACTGCCCAGGGCAAGAATGCTGTAGTCTTCTTTCACCTAATTTTCCCTGAATCTCAAAACCCCTCACAGTACCTTCTTTATTCCCTGTTACAAAACATTGGCTTGGAAAGAAAATATAAGACAGTTTTGTGAGGGTGCAAACCTGCCATCTTCTCAGATTGCCAGCCATCTGAATAAAATGCCCGTAAAGATTCAATCCCTGTTCCTGCTTCTTGGGTTTGGCACATGACGAGCAGCAAGAATGCCGGTGTCTTTTCTAGTTTCAGGTATAGTTAAGAATATGTGGCTAATTCTTGACAGACCAAGAATGCAAAATGGTACAGTAAAAATTCTCAGCAGGGTCAAGAGGAGAAGACGGTCTGGCCTTCAGATACTCTGATTCGGCATGCCTCCAGTGGGGTCCAGGAATTCCATTTTTAAGCAAACGCCACTGATTATTCTGATGCAAGCTGTGCAGTGGTTATACTTAAAGAAGTACAGCACTGTAGTCTCTGGTTTTATGTCTGGGTTACAAGAAAAAGCCTGCAGATTGCACTTATTTTTTTGACTTTTTTTTTGTACAAGTGTTATTACCGTTAGTCATTATTTTTAAATTCTCTTGTTTTCCTGGAAATACACTTCTTGGTCTTATCAAAAACTGCACTGTCTACCCATTTGGATTATGGCAGTTGTAAGGGAGGAAAGAGCTGCAGAACGGAGTAAACATCAATGAAATGCCAATATGGTTTCACCTATCCATAAATTAAAAACAGTACCATATTTGAGGAAACAGAATAAAAAGAGCACATTTGAAGATCATGTTGTTTTTTTGCTTGTTTGTTTTTTGAATCATTTATGAATAACTAGTAGTTAAAAAATCAAACAAAACGCCAAGGCAAATCATGAAGTCATCTCTAATCCACCTTATATTAGGCTACTGAGAATTATAAGTAAAGCTAAGGTTACATTAAGGATGAGATTAAAGAAGGATCTAAGTTAACAAGAAATAATTAAAACAAGTAAAAAATTCTTAATGCTGTTCTAGTCATCTATGTCCCAATAAATCTACACGGAAAGGTATAGAATAGATGAATCCCACAAACAGCTCCCAGAAAGCACTGAATCATCAGTAACTGTTATGGGGCAGTTTAAGTAACAACAATAAAATAAAATAATTAAAAAAAAAACTTTGTCAGCCAAAATGTTTTTCTTTATTTTTCAAATCATATCCTAGAAGGATCAAAAAATCAGCTTCAATAACATTTAACAGATGGTTCAGAAACGCATAGCCACTGACTCAGTGGCTCTAATGCTCACATTTTTTCATACTGTTTACCCAGAGAATCAAATATATCTTATTGTAAAGTGTCCTTGAACCTTCTATCTACCTAATTAAAAACAGATACATGGATTATCCACAGAAGGCATATTAATTTAGTGCTAATTATATTATCAAGCATAGTCAATTCAATAAAGTAATATGAGTTAGTAGATTTTAAATGCTTAATTTGACAAGCACTGCCAAAAACTTTAATAACTGTATCTTAATTGTTTTCAAGTCTGTGTGTATTTGACCACAGACATACCAGCTGCACACATGAAAATACTATCGTACGCCTCCCCACTCCTCTCCGTAGGTCCAGCGTCAGGTCCCTCCTATGCTGCCTGGCTGTTTTCTCGCCCTCGGCCACTGGCTCCTCTGAAAGGCCCGCACATTCATTATGGAGACATGTATTTCCAACCTTCTTCTTTGGAGCTTATACTGTACCTATTTTAGGCAACAAATGCTTTAAATAATAGTATAGTGTATGTTTTACTTGTCTCTGAGAGTAAATTATAACCTAAGGGGAAATTTTTCCATTTGCACTTTCATATTGTTTTCCTATATTATTTGATGTTGGTACTGTTTCTGTAAAATATCTAATACTGTCCATGCAAGAAACTCTCGAAATTTAATTCAAACAAGAGAAGCCTCAATTGACATACAGCTATGTTCGACTATAGAAAGCAGAAGCTGGACAGCTTTGGAGTATCTTTAGGAGCTTTCATATAGTGTATATAAATAACAAGTATATTTGCACATTCAAAATGCCTATTTTTTTTAACTACATGAATAGAGTAGAAGGGCTACATTCCAGAATTTCACAAATAACTTCCTAAGTAAATGTGCTCATTGGAATAATTGTACAGATTAGACTTTTCAGATTTGTTATAGCAACAATTAGTGTAGAAAAATACAACAGACATTAGATACAATCTTTTATTGTTCATTATGTAAATTTCATCTTTCTTTGAATTTAAAGGATATTCTTTGTATCAGCATTTACTTTCATGATTCAAAGGGAGATTTATTTTTTCTGTTAAGATCCCTAGGGCTTTGTAGCTGACACATAGTACTCCTGTAACATTTCTTTAAAGATTTTATTTATTTATTTTTACAGAGAGGGGAAGGGAGGGAGAGGGAAAGGGAGACAAACATCAGTGTAAGAGAGAAACATCTATCACTTGCCTCTCATAGGAGCCCTGGCCAGGGTCCAAACCCTCAACCCAGGCATATGCCCTGACAGGGAATCAAACTAGCAACATTTCACTTTGCAGACAGTATCCAACTAACTGAGCCACATCGGTCAGGGCAGGGACTTCCATCATTTGAAGAACTGCCCCAAGGAAGCAGAGAGCATCATTTTAAACTGCATGATATAAAAATTGAAAATATTTTGTTTTAGATACAGTACTAATAAAATGAATAATTTACTAGCACAGAACTATTGTACGATAGTGACATATTGATAAGTTCCATAATGTGAAGAGGCTCAAGTCGAAGATATGAATATAAGCAGCATTTTGCCATGATTTCATTTCCAAAGTCAAAATGGTCCTCGAATGCCCAAATATAAATATGGTTTACATTTAAATTGTTATTTTGGAAACTAATGAACAGAGAGTAAATGATGTATTTCAAGATATGGGAATTAGCATGTCATAAATTTAATATGAAGAGAATGATTTCATTTGTTTGTCCAACCAATGATAGGAATAGATGTACATTATATATAATTAATTCAAGTTTCTACTAATTTATTCCCTTGTCCCCAGTCTACTGCTCTATTAAAATACATGGTTAGCAGTGGTTGAAGAAATATAATTTGTAAGTCTGTGTTTAACAAGGATTTACTTTAGTTCCTTCCAATCCCTTTAATTTTAGTACTAAACAAAAATGTTATGTTGGAGGTTAGATTTTCCCCCCAAATTAAAAGGATATCTGTTTAGGCTTGACTGTTAAAAATATAAACCTGTACAAGTTGTTTCTCCTCCCAGGATTCCATCAGTCAATTATGAAAATGGGTGATTTTTATGGTAAACCCATTATAGTCTTTTGATTTCTCTCGACACTCTAGGGGGGCAACCTCCGTCCGGGAGACAGAATATGGACAGGGAAGGAAACTCAGAGTTCTCTGCCAAGATGCTAGAGTTAGAAGACCAAGGGATCAAGGGAGTATTCAGGTGCTGGTGAGAACAGAGCTAACTGGCTGATCATAAGATGCAGGATGAGATAAAACTGACATGATGTTAGGAGTTGATAGACTAAAACATAATGAAGGGTCTTGGAAGAGATTGGTAAGCACAGGTGTAAAAGAATATGTAGGGAAATGGCTATAAAAAGTTTGGGAGCCCTTGAGATCTTTAACCTTCCAAGATAGAGATACCATCTGATTTGTTGAAAGACTGACTGACGTTAAAGAGGAAAGGATGAACAGGAAAGCGCAAGAGAAGCAAACATTATGAGATCAGGATGCTTGCCATATCCCTAGAGTAGCAGTTTAGTTAGATAAGTTAGATTCATTTTCAAATCTATAATAAAACAGAGTCTTCTTTGCATAATTCGAACATTGTCTCCCAAGAGACAAGGACTTTTCATCATTCTGCGAGCATCTGGCCATTTCTTACTGTCTGACGAGATCTTCCTTTTCTTGTTTTGATGATCTGACAGGAGATGCATTAGGCCGAGGTGCAAACAAAGTCATTATCAATCTGCATGCGTGGTGGCAGATGTCTCCATTCGTCACTATTGCTGCAGTTCTAAATGGCAATCAAACACGCATTTTTTAAAAAACATTTTCTGTACTGAAGGTGACAGTGTGGAATTTCAATCTCTAAAGAATAACAGGGTTTTCTAATGAGATACATGCATCTGCAAATGAAATAATCTATCACATTCTGATATTTTATAGTTATGTGAAAAAGTTGTAGGACGTGAAATTTCCTAGATGAAACCTAGCATCTCAGTTAATTAGGGAGGATATGAAATATAAACTCTTGAAAATGATCAAAAGAAGGTATATTGTAATTAACAGTTTCGAAGGAAAAAGAGGTAGTGTTTAAGAAAAAAAACTTTAGGGAAAATATTTAATAAACATTAACATGAAAGTTAATGATTTTAATTTACTAAAGATAAATTTAAATCTTTGGGGAATAATGAAACTATTTTGGAGAAACTGACAGTTAATTTTGCCATGCCAGAAACACATATTGAGGGATTACATTTTCAACTATATTATGCTCTATACAAAACCAGTGCATACTTTACTCTTTTTTTATTGTTGTTCAATTGCAGTTGTCTCTATTTTCCCCCATTACTATCCCCTGCCCTACCCAACCCCCAAATCCCCTATTCAGTTGCCCCCACCCCTGTTGTCTTTGTTCATGGGTCCTTTATACATGTTCCTTGACTTGACCCTTCCCCTTCTTTCTCCACTTAATTCCCTACCCCTTTTCTGGTCACTGTCAGTGTGTTCTTCATTTCCATGTTTCTGGTTCTGTTTTGCTCACTTGTTTGTTTTGTTGATTGGGTTCCACTTATAGGTGAGATCATGTGGTATTTGTCTTTCACTGCCTGACTTATTTCACTTAGCATTAAATTCTCCAGTTCCATCCATGTTGTCGAGAGGTATAGAGAAGTTCCTTCTTTCTTTCTGCTGTGTAGTATTCTATTCCATTGTGTCAATGTACCACAGTTTTGTGATCCACTCATTTACTGATGGGCATTTAGGCTGTTTCCAGCTCTTGACTATTGCAAATAGGTGAATAGGTTCTTTTGATTTGGTGTTTCAGAATTTTTAGTGTATAATCCTGGCAGTGGAATTGTTGAGTCAAAAGGTTCATTTTTAGTTTCATGAGGAAATTCCACACTGTTTTCCACAGTGGCTGCACCAATCTGCATTCCCACCAACGGTGTACTAGGGTTCCCTTTTCTCCACTACCTTGTTAGAACTTGTTGTTTGTTGATTTATGTATGATTGCCACTCTGACCAGTATGAAGTAGTATCTCATTGTAGTTTTAATCTGCATCTCTCTGATGGTTAGTGAATGCTAAGCATCCTCTCATATGTCTCGGAGTTCCCTGTATGTCCTCCTTGGAGAAGTGTCTGTTCAGGTCCTTTGCCCATTTTTTAATTGGGTTGTTTGTCTTCCTGGAGTGGAGTTGTGTGAGTTCTCTCTATAATTTGGGTTTTATATGATCAAACCCTTGTCTGAAGTAACATTGGCAAATATATTACTCTTATGTCTGAAGCTTGTTAACCTAATTTATATTAACTTGTTGCTATACTTTTACTAGTAGAAAAAGCAGTATAGAATAAAAAAATATATGCAAGCACTAAATTAGTAATAAATATAAACAAACACTAATATTTGTGTGTATATTTACACAAAACTATGGTCATGTAATTACCATTTTACTCATAACTCAGAATTTGCTTATAATTGCAAGGTATAATGTCTATTTTCTCCTTACATTGTTGTATACCTCCTCAGCCTGTTTTGTGGCAAGACCTGCAAAAACCAGATGTCTAATTGCTTAACTTCAGTGGGAAAAGCTACTCAGGAGTTTTCTACCTTGGCACCTAGCATGGAGTAGAAAGTCATAACTCTCAATTTATATTTTCCAAAGGCATATAAAAGTCATGATAAGTGGATTGGTGTTAAAGTAATAATGATTAATTCCTCATCTCGCAATAATATCTCTTTCACATATTTAACATTTTGATTCCAGTTATGCCTAGGCTTCATATTTGTAATAATAACACATAATCCACTAATAGGTGTATTTCATAAACACTAAGATGACAGGGTAGATTTTCAGACCTCTCATAAGCCAAATGTTTTCCTAAATGCATTTGCATGTTCTATATTTTCCATATAAATTTTAAAGTACTGTATTTTGTCATGTAGAATGTGTGCTTTTTTGCCCAAATTTTTGAGGGAAAAACATGGAAACACATCATACATGGATAGTACCTGAGATACCTTGTATCTGTTCTTGTGTTTTGTAATGATTTGTTACATAAAATTTCTTGTACCATAATATGTTCAAAAGTAAATGCTAAAATTCTTTTATAATACAAAAACAAGTATCTGAATATAAATAAATAAATAATTGAATTAAAAATTAAAATAAAAGGTTTTTTTCCTGAAAGTTTGGACCCAAAACATGGGTGGGTGCGCACTATCCATGGCAAAATACAGTACTTAGACCAGCACCTGAAATAGATGCCCATTATAAAAGTTTGTTAAATAAAATATAATAACCATCTGCCGCATGATACCTTCTTAAGCAGTCCTATTATTTTCAAGTTCAAAATACTAAAATGTGTACACAGAGAAATCTCTTCTCCTATCTTACAGAGAACAAATTTAGGGTTAATTCGTTGGCTTCTTAGCAAGTAAAACCACGTGGAACTGAAATGTTCCAAATACAATACCTAAGTAAATTGAATTTCAGAAAAATCACATGCATAATAACAGTAAAAATATCAATTCAATTCAGCAAATATTTATTGAAGACCTGAGATGTTCAAAATATTTTATTGATAGCTTTAAATAATACATAGCTGAAATGATCAAGTCCCTTTCTATGGTATAGTACAGTAACAATTATACGTTTTGTCTTAATTCATAATGAAGTAGTATTGTTTAAATACTTATAGTGATTCATTACTATAAACGAAATTAGATATTCACATTTTACTTAGATTGATCTATATTGAATCAATCTATTTATCAATCAACATATGTATAAAAGAGAAAAATCCACATGAAAAAGGTATCAGACAGGGCAGTAGGAAGTTTATTCAGAATGTGTGGCTCTAAGCTTTGCACAACATTCAAATCTCTTGCTCCTCTAAATCAAATAGTGTGTCAGTCTCTCACAGAAAATAAAAGTGCAATTACTGCCAAAATTATACATAGTTAATTATTTAAACAACAACTGACATCTTCAAGTGCCATCTATTATTTAAGAAGGTTTCCAATTAAGGAGTACTTCAATTCTAATAAGAAATGTGTTTAATGTTTGCATATTGCTTCACATGAGAAGAAACCAATATAACAGTCCCAGTAACAATCACCCTCAGAAAGTCATACTGTGCATAAAAGACCCAATATCCAGGCTACCTGTGGCGAATTGGTGAAATGGAGAAAACACACCTTCGTACTACATCACTCTCCCTGTGGTTCTTGTTTTTTCTAGTCACTGCCTTTCTATTTCCTTCCTTCCTCCCCTCAACAGTACTCTTGTAAGTTCCCTGGTTCTTGATTTAAACTTTAACTACCAAATTAATTTAAAATGTACGGAGATTTATGTTTCTGTCATTTGTTTTCTTATGCCTTTATTTTATTTGATCCAACATAAGAGGGGTGCCATAACACTTTACGACCTTAGCTAACTTAAAGTTATTACATTTGAGTTCATCACTTTTTAATTCCAAATCTCTTACTGTTTGCACATGATACAGATAGACAAAATGTTCAATTTTAACTCAGAGAAAAGGTCTATGTGGACTGCATAATGAAGTTTTCCCTACCCACCTTCTGATACACCCAAGTCTGAAATCCACTGGTCTTTCCAAAGCTGTGCTTAGGTCTGATCATAGTTGGGCACAACTCTTATACATAGCTTGATAGCTTACCACCTTAATCACTCATCTTGGTTTAGAATTTCTGAACAAGAACCTTTTTATTTTATTATATTTTCACTGGCAAGTCAACACTTTAATGGTCTTTGCTAATATTAATCACGTCGTAGTGCCTAAATGGTAGAGCAACTGTGGTAGGTCAACAAACGCCATCTGAAGTGAATGGACGTTCTCTCACCAAACATGGCAATACACCTGGTACAGGCTACTTAAGGATCTCGGCTTTGTGCCATATTTAGAAATCCGAATTCACTCTTTGTTTTTAGAATTGCATCTTTTCTTTTTGAGGACATTGTATTCAAAATATTTCCTGAATTATTCTTCTAATCCAAATTAGCCAGTCATATAGACAGCATAAAGTCTTGAGCCAGACTGGCTGGGTATGAACACTGGCTCTCTAATGCACCAGCTCTGTGACCTTGACAAAGTTTCTCAGCCACACTCTGCCTTGGTTTCCTCATCCATAACATGGGGCTATTTAATAGTATCTGCACTATGAGGATGATGTGACAATTAAAAAGTTAATGTATGTAAAAACACCAAATCATATCTGGTATCCAAAAATCTCTAAACAAGAAATAGTCTTTATTATATATCCCATCTTTTCAGGATATTTTTTTTTCTGCATATCAATATCTGAGCCACAAAGAAGGATGCCAAGAGTAGTTATTTCCAGAATTGTGGCAAGATTACACCAAAAATGCCATTCTTAAGAAAACCACATTGAGTCAGGAACAGCCATAATCTAAGCTCACATTGTTCAGTTCACGCTCAACAATTTATACTATCTCTTATAAGGAAATGTCCAAAACTAATATGTGAGAAAAAATTGTGTTGTTCTGTCTAGCATTTTTGAATTTACTTGCTTCCAATGATCATTAAAATTGCTCAGAATTTTCATAATATTACTACCAATTTATGACTTGTAATTAGCCTAAAGTTCTCTTTCACTGGGATTTTTAAGAGTTTGTAAAATTTTCAAAAAATATTCTGGAGAGCAACTGAATGTTATTTACTGTTGGGAACCATCCTGCCTGGTTTCAGAAGCTGTAACCCCCCCCCCCCCCCCCATGATTAAGGCTGAGTCAGAGACCTTGAGACCATAAGCCACTAAGGACACAAAGCTTATCTCCCTGGCCGGGGAGCCGCCCCTGCCCACTTTACTTTACCTTGCTTGGCCCTGAGCCTGACCAGTTAGCCAATGACAAGTAAGACTCCTCAAGGGAGGGATGACCTAAGATAGGCATGGTCACAAAGAGGCCCACAGGGAAGGACTTGAGAGGCTATAGAAGAAGGGGGCGATGGACCCTCCCTTCTCAGCTTTGACATAGCCTGAGTCCTCATTCTGTCTGCAAGAAGTCTCCTAATCTCTTGGCTGCCTTACTTCCCCTGCCTGACTTAAACCTGAAACAATGCCAGAGGGTGGTGCAGTCCTGTGCTGGAAAGGGCGGATTCCCTAGGGGCAATCAGGCCTAAGGAAGAATGCATAAAACCCTGTCAAACCTGCTTTGCTAATACCCTCAATTTAAATGATAAGGGTCCAAGCCTGAAATGAGTTTGTTTCCCAAAGTCTTATAGCCCCTTAGTTAACTGACCCTGACTCAGAATAAGCCCTCAGAGTTCTTTGTTATCTATTGTTTGATCCTTACTGCCTGACAATGATTGATGAGCTTTACCTGTATTCCTGTGCAAACTGAACCCAATAGAAACCCTTGAGGAAAAGGCTCTCCGCCCTTCTCCTTTGAGAAATCAGCCACCTTTCCTCCCCAAGCAGATCATGTCTTGGTAGACTTATTCTCATCCTTGGTGGCGGGGGGAGCCCTGTAGGCGGAGCCCCCCAACAAGTTACTTTTTATTTTATCTAGATAGAACTTTTAAACAGGGTGTGAAACTGAAACAATAAAATAACAGATAAGTTATATGCCACAGAGTTTAAAAACTACATAGAAAAGCATTACATAAAAAAAAACAAAAACAAAACTATCAGCCATACTAGAAAACACTTTTATAAGACACAAGACAGGCAAAGGTAATAGCGTTAATGTTAAAAAATACAAAAATATGAATGAGAAAATGACCATATAATACATAAAGAGATTAAGAGATAAAAATTGGTAGTTACAGAATAGTTATAGAGATGTAAATTACAGCACAGGGAATATAGTCTTTAACATTATAATAACTATGTATGGGGCCACGTGGGTGCTTGAGTATTTGGAGGATCACTCTGTAAAGGACATCATTTTCTAGCCCTTATGTTGTGCATCTGAAACTTATATAGAATAGTATTAACTGTACACTCTACTAAAAATATAAAATAAAAATAAACATATGAAATATATTCAACCTTACTAATAAATTCTAGTTAAATTATAACGCAATATCATTTTATTCTATCATTCATAGTGATGCACATGTAATTTTGTTTTTAAATTATGTATTAACATGCCCAGAATCTTCAATGTTTATCCTGTCTTTTATAAAGCTGCAATTATTTACTTATTCTAAATCTGTAACAAGGAAGGAAAAACCACTTCAATTGACAGCACTATTTAAAAGCATTGTATGTTTTCCCCTGAGATGAGAAACAAGAAAAGTCCATTCTTACCACCACATGTAACACTGTACGGGAACGTGTAGCCAAAACAATGAAGCAAGAAAAAGAAAGGTATCTGAATTAGAAAGGAAGAGGTAAAATCAAATCTCTCTCTTTTGAAAACAAGATCCTACACATAGTAAATTCCAAAGAATCCAAAAACAACAACCAAACAAACAAACATAAAAGCACCACTTGACCCCGTTGTTAGTGATCGGTGAGTCCTGAATCTCAGACTGTGGACGGCAGAGTTTCTGGTGAGAGAGAAGCATGAAGGAGTAGACTCAGTACCTAAGGAAACTGTAGAAAGCAGATTATGATAATGAGAGAGACAGACAGACAGACAGATGGACGAACGCTGGGGAGAAAGATATATCTTTGTAGAGTATAAAGTTTAGTTTGGTTAGAAGATTAGAAAGTTTTAAAAACCCAGTGATGCCACAGTGAAAAACATCTAGAATGACAAACTAGAGTTTGGAGTTCATTCTGTAAACAGGAGTAAAACAAGGAACGATTGGAGGCAGGGGATACTTCTATTATTAACGTCTCGTTATGAAAAGGTAAACAAGACATGTAACAACGAAATGGGTGGCTATTGAAATGTGTGAGCCTATCAGACCCAAATGTATGTAATTCTCATTTTTCTATTAGGTAGAGGCAGCCCGTATGATGTGGAGATCCTGTCATATTTTAAACACCTGTTTTAACATTTAAATATCCTCGGGGGGTTCAAATAGTTAAGTTTATGCCAAATGAATTAAGCAAATCTTTTTTGTAATATTATCTCAATGGTCTTAATATTGACTTTGGCTATTAAAACACTTCTTTCATGAAGCATAATATTGTTATTTTTCTACAAATAATAATGCCTCTTCACAGACGTGCCACCCATTATGTATGAGTGTGTAGCTGTCACCCGGGGGAACTAAAGGTTTGTACAAGCACCTCCCGGTTGTTTATTAGATGAGAACCAAACAATAACTGCTTCTCAATAGAATTCAAAGTGTAAAGAAAATCAATTGTGTTACACCATTCAGTACCCACATTTTAATAACCTAAGTTACAATGACACACACAAGATTTTCTATTTACTACTTCAGCTGCAAATGGGCCATTTTAATAAGTCAGATACAGGTACTCACAAAGAGAAGAATCATTCTACTAATTGGAATTCTTATTAAAATCCTCCAATTTAATTGCAAATTTACACATACATGGCTTTTCACTCTTCAGTGATGACATGTTAAGTGGTCAAAAAGAAGCTAGAGGGATAATGTTTCAGTGATATTAATAATCTGCAAAGACCTTGTAGAAGAGACTAGTTAGTCATTTTTTCTCCCTCCTGGGCACAAAGCTTGACTACATTTATCTGGTTTCTTTGTTAGTTGGTATGGTCATATGATGATAATCGAATGTGAGCAGGAGGGGTACTAACTTTCAGGCCAGGCCCATAAACATTTCCTAATGCAATTCTCCCAGCATCCTCTTTGTCCTTTCCCTAGCTGAAAGGACAGGACTTACAAGAATTAGAGAAGAGTACCGTGGATAGGAAAAAGATGGTGGATCCCAGAACAACTCCGCAGACAGAATACTGTACTCACTCCAGTGCAACAAGAAATAAACATGGATTGTATTGCCACAAAATTACAGGGTTAGCTTGTCCTAACCAATACACTGCTGCAAGGTAGAGGGTGTCTTTTTTACTTTGTTTTCCCTGAATCTAGAAATGTGGTTTGCATTTAAGGAAGCACTGGATGAAGTTTGATTTAAAATGACAACTAATCCTTTGAGCTGAAATCTGCCCTTAGTGTGAAGTTAGGATAGACAGCCTCTGGGTTTCCTTCCAAAGCCAAGATTCTGTGACATTCCATGAGCTGAGGATTCTAATTTCCTCTTTTTTTATATGTGGGAGCGTTTTAAGGTAGCTTTTCTAAACATACTTTATTTATTTAGTACAGATGTCATTTTGCACATATAAAATATTTCCTTATGTCATAAACACCCATTCTAAATTTCCCTGTTTAATACAGAATAGACTGAAATAATACTAAAATGTAGAAATAAGAAACAGATATTTTAACATAATATCTCTTCCTGCTTTAAAATGGCCAGATAAATAATTTCCCTATAGCATGCTAGAAATAAATATAAACAAAATCAAAACCTTCAGCCTGAAAGTCTTAATCCCTTATTTTCAAAACAATAGGTATCACCTTAGAAACCGATACTCGATTATCAAGAAATCACTCTCAGATGACATTTAAAGAAATGAGGAATGGGACCCATCCATTAATTATGATGTTAATATTGCTTGCTCTATTCTATTGCAGTAACCATGAAATACTAAAATAAGAATAATTATTATATCATAAGGAAAAAAATTCAATTCATTTCACTCTCCCCATAATTTCAGAGAGAACAAAATACTTGTTAGCAACATTTACTTAAATTCAATGTTAAGTATATTTTAGGAAAAAAAGGTTTTGTAGCAGTGTTAGCAAGATGTATATCCCTCCTCTTTTTGCCACTCTGCAGCTTTCTATTTGAAATTTCTCAAAAGGGCCTACAAATATTTGACTAAGAATTAACTTGGTGTTTGTATACATAACTTTTCTGTTGCTTTTTTAAGGCTCAATATTTTTTTATGACAATCTTTGTGAGCTGCAGTGTTGGAGGTCGGGATAAGTTAGCTCATTTATAATTACAATTAGAATATTAGCTTACTGTTGCTAGACAGTGGGAGACAGAAGCATTTCCAGTAAAACCTCCAGTCATATATTAAAAGGAATGTGTAATGTATGTTATATACTGAGATCTGCCCAGAAAAATCCAGCCATTATTAACATAATGAGAACGGTTTGCATGACATGGATATAACCTGGCATCCAATGCGTATGCATGAACAATGACGACTTCACTGTATTAATCAGTGGGAATGGTAGATGCTGTTGAATGAGCATGTGTACCGTGTGGCCATCACATTCAAAATGACTGAGCGAGTAGAGCAATGAATCTGCATCAAATTTTGCATTAAGCTTGAACATTCCTCGGCAGAAACTATTGAGATGATTCAGAAGTCTGCAGCTATGGGCAGCTGGTGGTTGGCAGCTTCATCACAACAATGCACCCACTCATGCTTCATGTCTCATGCAGAGTTTTTTTGAGAAACATCAAATCACCCCAGATTTGGTGCCCTGTGACTTGTGGACTTTCCCAAAACTAAAATCACCTTTGAAAGGATTTCAGACTATTGATAAGATTCAGGAAAATACAATGGGGTGGCTGATGGAGATTCGAAGAACTGTGTGAGGTCCCAAGGTGCCTACTTTGAAGGGGACTGAGGCATCATTGTCCCATGTACAATGTTTCTTGTATCTTGCATCTTCTTCAATAAATGCCTCTACTTTTTATAGTGCATGGATGGATACTTTCTGGACAGACCTCTTATGCTAATACACATATATTGTATGTCAATGTATTGAATGTTTAGTAGGTTATGTTAATGTATATTAAAATGAATGCACAGAAAAATGCTGATATTAATGTATGTTAAGAATAAACCCAGTAACTTTTGATCTATATTTAAAGTTTAGTCATGTTTTTATAAAATAAGAGCAATTCCTAATATATGAGTAATTATGTATGCATTTTCATTCATGCAATTAGATAATAGGAAATATGTAATTATTTGGGAGTAGAGTGGATAAAATTTAAACTGAGAATTTTAGAAGAGATATTAGAGAAGTCCCAATCATATACCAGTTTAGTTATAAAATTAACTAATGGTTTGAACTAATATAATTGTCACTTAGCCATTTAAATGAAAAGTTTTGAGAGTTCATGGATATAATTTCATAAGTATATTTAGAACAAGCAATCTTGCTCATGTGGTATAACATAAGGAATCAAGGGTTCAGCCGACCTTTGTTGTATCTGAATTGTTCCTATACTATGTATTTAATAAGAGAAGCTCAGTTTTGAATGTTAAGGAGATTGTTATAATTGGCTTAAACTCTAACAAATAAAGTAAAAACAGATTGATGTGCACAAATACATTTCAAATCTCAATGTACAAACTTGGACTGAATTCAAGACAAATGAAATGCACCCAAAGGAAACTAAGCAATGATTTCCCAACCTTACGTAGATTCTCATAGGCTTTTGAACTTTTGAAATACAGTTTAGATTGCAACCAGGATATTCTATTCTATTTATACTATCTCAGTGTTCTCCTCTGTTCTGTCCTATCCGATTCCATTTCACTTCACGTAGAAAAATACAGATTTTGATACATTCAACTTATTTCAAAATCCAGTAATGGATTTTATAGAAGTTTTTAAAAACACAGTAAAGATCACTGAAAGCATTCTGAAGCTAAAATATTAAATCAATATTAAAGTCTGTATTCTACAATAAAAAGATTGTTTAATTTCTTTACCAAAATTGGCCCCATGTTAGGAAAAAAGTAACACTGTTTTATTTATACTGGTACTATGGCATATATCTTAGTTTTCTAATTGCTTAAAAAATCCATCATATTAGGGAAAAAACCTCTAGGTCTAAAATTTCAAAATCATAATAATATGCTGAACAGCAGAACCCAGGGAAGAAAATCTCAGTGGGTTTCTGACAATGGAATTAGCTCTCAACACAAAAAGTAGCTAATGACAGCATCTTCTTTTATTTTACTCATTCAACAAACATTTCCAGACTACCTCCTACATGCCAGGTACTATTCCAGGTGTGCTGAACAAGACAAAGTTCCCATCCCCATAGAGATTAAGGATAACCACACAGTAGAAAAATAAACAAGGAAACATTTAAATACTTTCAAATAGTGTTGTAAGGAAAAAGAAGTGTAAGATGATGGAGGGTAAAGAGGGAAATAGAAACCACTAGACAAAAAGACAAGGGAGGGTCATATTTGGGTTAAGATGTCAATTAACGAAGTAAGCAAACCAGGTGGGGATTTGGAGAAAGGGAGATTCTGCAAGAGGAAAGGGAGAAGCCTGAACTTCGAAATTTGGTTGAGTTCCCATTCTTCTAGGAAGTCAGTCCTTGCTTCAATCCTTAAAGGGCATGCCTATGGAAGGAAACAGAACCTGCCACCCCAATATCCCAAAGCCTTTTTGGGATATTGACTTTAAGCTGCTTATTAAGGAACAAAAGACCCAGGAACAACCTTTGACCTTCCCCCTAATTGCCTAAAAAATTTAGATAGAGGATCTGCTCCGAAAAGGGAGATATCATCACAGATAACTATCCTTTAATAAAAGTAGCCTGACGGAGAGGAACCCAGCAAGATCCCTTTGGTCAAAGTCCTCTCTGCATCCCATTGTTAAAGATGCCCCAACAAACATATGTTTACCAAACATCTGCTTTTCCATGGTGATGTCAATTGCCTTCCTGACCTTTGGAGTCCCAAACCGCAGCCCCCACCCCTTTTTCCTTAGCTCCAGAATAGTATATAAACCTCAACTGCCCAGGGCCTACTAGAGTCTCATTCCTATGGCACTCCAGCATGTACACCATAATAAATTGTACACATTTCATCCTGTTCATCTGTCGCATTTTAATTGGATTATTAGCCTAGCCAGAATAATTTAGAAGGCGGGAGGAAAGTTCTTTTTTTAGTTTTTTTTAGCACTCCCGCAGCTACTAAGAAAACTATTTTGAATACACTTGATAAAATTTACAAGAAGTTGTTTCTACTCATTATAATAATTCAGCTTGATTCTCCTTCCAAGATAAAGTGTTGGTATCAGGGCTAATTTCACAATACCTAAATACATATAACCAATTGTTCAACAACTTATTTATCAAAGAATGGTTTATAATAGATATGTAATTCCCAGTTAACAGCCAAACATGAAAAAAATAAAATAAAAACAAACATAACAGACTTTAACTCCTGTTATATATTGGATTGGCCAAAAAGGCGTTAGGGTTTTTTCTTCAAAATAAAAGACACATTTTTCATTTTCACCAATAACTTCATTGATTTGGATATTTTAAGCATGTTGTCGATCTCCCGCATGGTTAGAACGTTGGTTGTTCTCAATTAATGTCTCTATTTGCTCGCTATCAACTTCAACTAGTCTGCCCAATTGTGGAGCATCGTCCTTCAAGAAACCTCCAGCATGACACCTCGCAAACCACTTCTGACATTCGATCAGTCACAGCACCTTCTCCACACGCTACACAAATCTTTTATTTTTGTGTGTGTGTTTCAGTTGCCTTTTTACCTTTCTTGAAATAATAAAGCATAATATACCAAAAATGTTGTGCTTTTTCTTCCATCTTCAATATTAAAATGGCTATATAAAAATTCACCAATTTTGATAAACTTTTTTAAATGCATGCGGATATAACAGCTGTTACAATACAATCTAACAAAATTGTTTCGAATGAAGTAAAAGACAACTAAAGCCAACTTACAGAAAAAAAAAAACAAATGAACTTTTTGGCCAACCTATGACACTATTTATCATTTATTTTCTTACATAGGGGAAATTATCTGTAGCTCATAGGTGATTTAACAGCTTTTAATATTCATGTATAGTCAAAAAAGTTCTCTTTAAAATTCAGTATACATACAACGGCATTCTTCCTACACTGTCATATAATTTTGAAACATAATTTAAGCCACAATAAATGAGAGTTAAAATAATTCTATTGCTGTCACAAATGCCAAAGCATTTTGAGAAATTTAAAGTATGATGACTCTGACAGCATCTTCACTGGTCAGCTGCATGTGACCTGTTTCGGTCATTAGTCACCCCAGCTCCCAGAGCAGGTCTTACAGAGTTATGGCCAGCACACCTGACAATAATAACTCAAGTTGACATTGATGTAATATGATCATATGCATTACTATGTAAAATATTAAATGTTCAATTTTCAAAAATATTATAAGGGAAGGCAGACACTAATTACATGTTGCTTCAAACTCTTCGCCTCTGGTTCAAATGCAATGACAAGTAATTTGGCACTGAGGCAGAATAAATGCTTGAATTTTCTGTGAGCACCATAAGGGACTGGGATTCTCAAGAGAGGAGGAAATGGTTAGGAGTACCTCTCCATGGTTGGTCCCATGTACTTTGATAAACGTGACACTGCAGTGTTTCCCAAGTCAATTTAAAAGGCCACCTGATTAAAGAAAAGTAAACGAATCTGCAGCACATCCTCGAAGTCACACACGTGAACTGCATTCCAGAGGCGGAGGCTAAGTTTACCAACACAGCGTTTTGGAGCGCCCGGCGTCCTGGGAACACGTGCAACAGGAAGACGGAGTAAACTGCAGAATCACATCCTTTCATAGTTTCTCACTACAGAGCTTTTAGTTCAGAGTTGAGTATTCCTGTCTGTCAGCAAAATTTTGTTAAGCCTATAATTAGTGATTTTAATTTTTCCTCAGGGGACAGTCGTTTCACTTCTAATTTGAAAGAAATGTTATTAAAGAAAGCTTCTCAATACATCTAAAATCCTATTTTTTATTTCAAATGTTTAAATTTCTCTGTAAGATCCTGATAAGTGCTTTTTGCTAACACAACGAAGATGTAAATCATGGACATAGGACACAGGCTAACATTAACGTGCTCTGTTTTCACTGGTGACATTCTTGGCCTTAAATACTTGTCCTTATAGAGAAGCTAGCTTTTGCAAGATTAATGAAAATTAATAAGAAACATCTCCAAATCTCCACACAATTGTCTGAAAAGTGCACCTTCTGACTATGATGGACACTGTTTCTGTAAAACGAAACAAATTAAAAAATAATAGATATTCTTAATTTTCTAGTTTCACAGAAAGTGATGTTTGTGATTTATATTTTTTCACAGCACCCCTTAAATAAAACAAATGTAACAGTATAGTTTAATAGTTAAGTCCAAACAATTTAACATTATAAATAATTATGGTCTAATACTTAGTAGCTTTTTAAAAAATTAAAAATAACTTTTACTTTGATTTTTGAATAATCACAATTATTCATTAATAGCACATGTGTGCCTGTTGGTTTTCTGAGGAAATTCCACACTGTTTTCCACAGTGGCCGCACTGGCACCAGTCTGCATTCCCACCACCAGTGCACTAGGGTTCCCTCTTCTCCACAACCTCGCCAGCACTTGTTGTTTGTTGATTTGTTTAAATGGCCATTCTGACCGCTGTGAAGCAGTATGTCATGTGGTTTTAATTTGCATCTCTCTGATAGCTAGTGATGCTGAGCATCCCTTCACATGTCTCTGGGTCCTCTGTATGTCCTCCTTGGGGAAGTGTCTGTTCAGGTCTTTTGCCCATTTTTTAATTGGATTGTTTGTCTTCCTGGAGTGGAAGCGTGTGAGTTCTTTACATATTTTGGAGATCAAACCCTTGCCCAAGGTATCATTGGCAAACATGTTTTACCATATGGTTGGTTCCCTTTTCATTTTGCCAATGTTTTATCTTTTTTATGGTATTTCTTTTTTATTGCCTCTCTTTTCTTTTTTTCCCACATTTTTTACTGTTGTTCAAGTACAGTTGTCTCCATTTTCCCCTTGCTAGTCCCCCCCTCAACCCCAGCCATCCCCACTTCCCCTCCTTGGTCCTACCCCCTTTCGTTTTGTCCATGTGTCCTTTATACATGTTCCTGCCATGTCGAAGCTTTTTATTTTGATAGAGTCCCATTTGTTTATTCTTTCCTTTATATGTACCCTTGCTCTAGGGGACATATTGGTGAACATATTGCTGTGTGGAATATCTGAGATTTTCCTGCCTCTGTTCTCCTTTAGGACTTTTATGGTGTTGCAACTTATATTTAAGTCTTGTATCCATCTTGAGTTTATTTTTGTGTATGATGTATGTTGGTGGTTGAGTTTCATTTTTTTGCATGTAGCTGTCCAGATCTCCCAACACCATTTGCTGAAGAGGTTATTTTTACTCCGTTTTATGCTTCTTCTCCCTTTGTCACATATTAACTGACCATAGAGGCTTGGGTTTATTTCTGGGCTCTCTATTCTGTTCCACTGATCTAGATGTCTGTTCAGGAATCTATGCACCCTGATGTTCATAGCAGCGCAATTTACAATAGCCAAGTGTTGGAAGCAACCAAACTGCCCATCAGTGAATGAATGGATTAAAAAAAACTGTGGTACATTTACACAATGGAATACTGTGCGGCAGAAAGAAAGAAGGAGCTCCTACCCTTCGACAGCATGGATGGAACTGGAGAGCATTATCCTAAGTAAAATAAGCCAGGCGACGAAAGAAAATACCATATGATATCACCTATAAGTGTATCCTAATCAACAAAGCAAACAAGTACGCAAAATATAACCAGAGACATTGAAACAAAGAACAAACTGACAGTAGCCAGAGGGGAAGGGAGAGAGGATTAACAGGGGAAAAAAGGGAAAGGGTCAAGGAACAGGGATAAAGGATCCATGGACAAAGACAATGGGGGAAGGTGAGGATTAAGTGTGGGAGGTAGAGGTGGTTAGGAGAGTAATGGGGGGAAAATGGGAAAAACTATAATTGAACAATAAAAAATTAAAATATAAAAATAGCACATGTGTGTCTGTTGGGAGCTAAGCCACTTTCAGACACCGTCACCCTAACACTGTATTCCACATGGATTTCCCATGTTTCCTACAATTTACCACAGGAAGGACGGAAAACACAACTTCTCAAAATTATGACATCATCAGAAGACATTACTGTGCTGTAATGTTAAATCTGTAAACTACCTGGTGGTGGAAGACTGTTATCTAAGAGATGCCAAGCATCATCTGTTTCCCTTGAAAATTTAAAAGTAATAGCATGATGCCCTGTGAGTTTTCTTCATTGTCCTGGGTACCTCCACACACAGTTTGGAAACCATGGTACTTGCTCTTTTACTCCAGGGTTGCTAATTTCCATTTACTTGATATGAGTTTACTTGAAAAGTTCACTTGAAGCACTGAAATAAGCACACAAAAATATCTACTAAAATCTTGTCCACAATTCTGTCTCTATTGAGGATTTTCACAAAACTCCTTCACATTTTACAAAACTTTTTACATACACTATTTTGTATAGACTGATAGGAATATAAAAGAAATCCACATACCTCTCCATGATACCTCTCCTCAGGCAAGGAAGTAGGACTAAGGATTACAGTTCATTTTAAATGCCTTCAAAATTGTTTACAATAGTCTGCTCATTCCATTTGTCTTCCTTCCATTTCCAGTTCATTTTACTTTAAACCCATCATTTGTACAAATGGAAACTAACTGTCCTTTCTCTTCAATATTAAAGCTGTCCCATTACTGAAGGTCTTTTTTTCCTCTTTCTAAACTAAATGACCCTATTTCCCTTTGATCTTCACTCAAAGGTTCCCCTTTTCCTTCTTTTACTTATTCATCTGTGTTTCTCCTCTTTAGATTACCTTTAACATCACTAAATTTCTTCAATGCAATGGATCCTCAAAGACAATTTACTAAACATAATAGGAAAATTACAGAACACATGAGATTTAGAACATCTTTTTTGAGATTTAATGAGAGTGTGACTATGAAAGACTTTGAAAAGCCAATAAAATGTCTGATAATTTACACAGGTTATAAATATGAAACATTCTTATGTCAGAATACTTTTCTGTTTAGAAACAATCATATGGAAAACCTTGGAGAACCCCAGATTAAGACAATAGATGTGAATATTCTTGCATTTTTAAATATTTGTGATAAAAATTTAGTAAACAAAAGGAATGTCAATGAGACATTCTTGCTGGCTTTTATCAAAACTGACCATAATTATTTAATTTGTATCTTAATTCACATTGTAGATTCACAAACAAATATCATGTGGCACTGTTTCTCACATACTTCAAGCGTGTTTACGAGGAATGCTGACACTTGTTTGTTTCCCAACTACAGCATTTTTCTTTAATCAGGGGGAAAATCACCTGCTTGTTTTTTTAATAAATATATTTAGGTGTCAAATTTTGAACTTACTTCAATTCACATAGATTAGTGAGCATTTTGTAGCTATGAGTATGTGATTTTGAAGCATCAACTAGTGTTGGTGCATCATCGATATTAACAGTGCAAAGGTCAAAGACAGCCTACTTTGCTTGATATATAAATGTGACCAACATTTTAGACAACAACGGTATAACAAGGGTAGAATAAAAACACCAGGACGATGCAAGCTAGACAGCGTGTAGCCGCAACACAGACTTGGATAGCAAAATTTATTTCTACTAGAGTAAGAATATCACTATCTAAATAGTAAGTACATATGCATTAAAAACTTTACCTAAAAGGACTTTATTACATCTGAAAAGGTATTAATGTATTAACTGTTTAAATACAAGGAATTCTTAAAGGGTACTGCATTACCAATATCCCTAAGTGCTATAACCAGGGTTATATTTTGTCTGACCCTCAGTGTTTGATTGTCATTTGATATGGTTTCTTTCACTAGGATTCCTTCTCTTAGTTTTGAGTTTGTGGTCAACATTCACTGCCTACCCTCCGCTGGAATGCAGTCTACGTTTCCGAGGACTGTAAACATTCTGGAACCGGAATGGCTGAGCATTCTGGAGAGGTGAGACGCTATTTGCTGTTGGCATCCTTCCTCTGTTACAGACCTACGTAGTTCAATTCCTCTGCATTGTACTACATCTGTGCCAATTTTTCTCTTCAATGGGATAAAAAAACAAAAGTCATTTCAATTTTCATACTATGTCATTCAAAGGGTATTTACCTGATGTCACTAAAAGATCTGGAGAAAATCAGAGAAGTATAAATCAGAAGAGGGTTGTTCTCCATCACAGTTCCAACTGTCTTCATTCCTATGGACTGTTTACCATGTGTGTCAGTGCTAACACATATGTGGCACTGACTAATCCCCACATAACCCTATTACACTGATGTCACTAGTTCACCAAGGGCACTGATGCTTAAAGAATTATCTCACCTGATTGAAATCAAGTAAAGGTACAACTAGGATCTAATGTCAGATATCTCTGACCTCCCATAAAAAAAGAAATTTAAAATAGATTTAATTTTTATTTCCTAAGGCTATCCCAACAAACTTGGAGTCCCTATTAAACTTCAAAGAATTTTAAAATACAAAACACAGAGAAATGTCCTGA
The DNA here is from genome assembly GCF_022682495.2 of Desmodus rotundus. Classification (NCBI taxonomy): domain Eukaryota; kingdom Metazoa; phylum Chordata; class Mammalia; order Chiroptera; family Phyllostomidae; genus Desmodus; species Desmodus rotundus. The sequence goes on along the minus strand of NC_071397.1, from coordinate 72,792,930 downwards.
AATTTGATGTTGGCAAATAACATGTCCTGTGCATGGTTGCTTTAAACATTTCAATTTTAAACTTTAGATTCCAATTCACAGAGGGGAAACCTTGGTGTCATTGTTATTTCCAATGCCATGGATATATATCAGTAAAAAGTACTGCGGAAAGTTGAAAGGACAAAGTGAGCTTTCTTTTGGATTTATTTTTATTAATGTGATAATTTGTACTTAATAGGGCCAACTTTCAGAAGTCCTTTCAAAGACAATACCACTTAGTGTAAGTTAAAACTTCAAATAAAAATAGTTCAATTAACAATCAATATCAAGAAACTGTAAATTTAAGAAAGCCCTTACTGAGTAAGTTTTATCAGAGAATAATTGGATCTTGAAATGCAAAAAAAAAAAAAAAAAAAAAAAAAAAGGAATTTCTAACTGTTCATGAGAAACTCTTATAGAAAATCAGAAATCTTATACATAAAACTAAAACTTCACTGAAATCTGATCACAAGTTTGGGATTTCACATATTCCAAAAATTTTATAAAAACATTCATATACTTGCATAGATATACTTAGATATATCACCCTTCTCCTAAAGTTTCGGATGTAATAAAATTGCTAATGTTTTGTTTTAAGTAATCAAATCTAGTCATTCTCGTAACCGCTGTATGCAAAACCATTGATTTTAAATGAACAGTTAACTTGTATATAAATCAGACATTTATTTGGAGTTAAAGTTTAATATATATGCATATATACAGTATGTCACATATAATGGTGCAACATATTTAATGTGGGAAATAGAGTTGTTCCCAAATATAGCTGTGCCAAAGGAAAATCTGAATATATTTTACTGATAGAATTACTCTTGTACCCTCTTGATAGCGTGCAAAACTCAAGTGCACTTGGGAGTGATTGGGTCTTGGCTTGAGCGTGAGAGTGTCATTGAGAATAGATTGCTGCTGTTAGCACTTAATGTGAAAGGGAAGAGGCTGCTGTGTAGATAGAGTGAGGGGCTGGCTATCTTTCCTACCCTCCAGTTCTGTCCCCTTTTTGCTACAGATCACCTCACCCAACTGAACAGATTTCCCACTAGGTATATTACCTTGAAGGAAGACTCTGTTCCTGATGGTGCCCAGGGGTTATGCAAGCTAGTGTTTATGGCCTACCCCCTCCCTCTGCCAAATGAGCCTCATTGCTTAGTCAGAATAAACTCCCTGCCAACTTCCAACTCCCACGATAGCTTCAAAAAGAAGTAGTAAGAGAGAAGAAGGGGGAGGGCAACAACCGGCTGGCTGTGGATCACTGAACACTCTTCCCCGACTGCTAAGGCCCTGGTTTAGTTAGCATTTGTAGCTCCACATCTGGGCAGCTGTATTGTGCGATCTGACTTATTTATATTTTTCTTCCACAGGCTTAATTTGGTATTGGCCATATCTAAATAACTAAAATTTGACAGGTAAAACTAGTTCTTGTTCTTGGGTTTCTCAGGTCACTTCAAAGCCTGTTTTTCTTAGTTCCTCAATTTTGATGAGTCCACTATTCTGAGACCAACAGGTAAATTTACTATCCAAACTGCAGATGACCCAGTTCCTTCCATCCTTTTTCTTGGCCAATTATGTGCAACTCTCTGAGGGCAGGCATTGCTGAAAATGGGTAAAAGCAATACACAATATAAGCCACTACTATGAATATTAGTTGGTTTGCGTTTGTGTGTCCCTGAGTGGTTTTGCCACGCCCTGATACAGTCAAGAAAATTTTCCTTTGGGTAGGGCAATAAATGATTAATACATCAGGATGTTAATCCACCAGTCTGTATACAGTGGAATTAACACAAATTTAAAAGATCAAATTCTAAAGGCCTCTGTTGCATTGAACCCTATTTTATCTTCTAGCAAAGGCATGAGGTCCTTTTCATATTATTATAAGTTTAATGGATAAACAAATATGGAAATATATATCAGAGAAACTGGGTTAGAAGAAAGTGATTGAGAAAGCTACAGCAGTATACCATCACCTTGCACTCTAATTGCTCTAAAATATACTGAACATACACGTTTGTGTCAGGGTTGACATCTGTGTCGTCTAACTAACACCACCCAAACACAATGAGATACATACTAATAACCCTACTTCACAGATGAGCAAACTGATATTAAAGATCAGGTACAGCTGGGATATAAATTCAGGTCTCTCTGACTCAAAAAACATACGCTTCTTTCAGAAACAGGCCAAAGTGTTGGTGACTTACTGTAATAGCTATTAAAGTTGTACCTGATTGGTTAGTTCTTTGAGAATTTGGCAAGTAGGAAAGGGTTTTGGACTAAAATGCAGAATTCAATTAAGTTTTGTTATGTCCAGCTGGATAGTGCACAATCTTCATTAGTCAAGAGGATTTAAATGTCAAAATGGCCAGTCTTAGGTTTAGTCCCAAGGGGCTCTGCATGTCTGCATAGGGAAAGAATAGAATAGTGAGTCTTATTAGTAAAATCTGAACGCTTAACTTCACCCTACTCATCACAGAGCTTTGGAGATTTTAATTATATGGGTAAAAAATTTGCATTCTGGGATTGGGCCATTTTGACTTAACAGAATTTTCTTGCACACTCACAATTTTAACTTGTTTCATTCCAGTTGTTAGTGGGATTATAGGATAGCTGTGCCCTTTGTGCTGTAAGTATATTAAAGCTTTAACACGCATACATCAGACTACGACTCTAGTTGGTGACAGGGCATTTAAAGAGGTGATTGAGTTGAGTAACAAGGATGTTAGAGAGGAGCCTGATCCAGTCTGAGTGGTGTCTTTATAAAAAGAGATTGGGACACAAAGAGAGACACCAGGGATACCTGTGTACAGAGCACAAACCAGGTGAAAAGCAGCAAAACAGTAGGCATCTGCATGCTAAGGAGAGAAGCTTCAGAGGAAACCAACTCTGCACCTTGATCTTGAGGTTATAACCTCCAGAACTGTTAGAAAATATGAATTAAATGTCTGTGGTTTAAACTATTAAGTCTGTGGTATATCGTTATGGAATCCCAGTCAAACTAATACACATAGAAAAACCTAGCTATATAGACTTTTCATATTGGATTATGTATAGGAATTTAGATATGCAAGCTTTTGCAAAAAGGTATAAATGTACCTTTTTGAGTAAACTGTGGACACAAATGGATCACTTTCATCTCTAATAAATTTGTTCTTAGTGCATATCCCACTTTAAAATGATAATCAGGTTGTATGCATCAACATAAAAAAGTAACTACCAGAAGGAAATCACAGTTTAAAAAGAAATGAAACAATCTCCAACACCCCCATTAGTCTAATTTGCATTTACATTATTGAGCTCAATATAAACAGGATCTGAGAGAACTACAACCTTCTTAGCTAAAGTGTTGAAAATAAAAAAATAAAAAATAATTCAAGAGGCTGCGTTACAGCCACTAATGGCAAAAGTGTGAAAAGCATATATACACGATCAAGAATGGCGTAAACACGCCACTAAAGGGAAAATATTTAATAAACTCACTCAACCACGTGTCAGTGACACTTGGCCCTTCACTGAGAAGTCAGTTATGAGAGAATGAGGTTTTCATCTTAACAATGGCTCTCTCTAGTTGAATGTAAAAACAAGTTCAACAATCTCTCAAAGAGAAAAGAATAATCCTACTTGTTACAGGATTACTTCTTTTATTTATGAACAATGTCAGACAAAAATTTTATTATAAACATATAAAAATGAAAAAGCAAAGTAAAACAAGTTGGTCAACTTTCTTAAATAAGCTGTAAAAACTTTTAATATATAATGAAACTCAATATGCAGTAGATAAAAAAGCATGCATATAATGTGATCAGAGAAGGAAGTAATATGCTGGTTTAGGGATATATATGAAAAATATATATTAATATATGCATATGTATCATATACATTTATATAATATATAAACATATATAAAATGTTTGTTGTATATTTATATATTTATATCTATTGGGCATATGTCCCATCCTACACGCTGGGCAATCCAATGCCTGGTTGTTGTTTCTCAAACACATTTCCCAGAAATATCTGTATGTTTTCTGACTGTTTTAGTTAGTGCATCATTGTTTCCCATGTGCCCTACTCTGACTACCCGTCTTCCTTAACTCCACTTCTGCTTTCCCTGAAACGTAGTCTGATGATCTTTAAAAATGTAAATTGGATGTTTTTCATTTTCTTGCTTAGAGCCTTCCAACAATTTTCTCTTTGATTAAAGGGAGAATTTCAACTCTGTTCAATGGCCTGTAATGTCCTAGTGGATGTGGCCGTACCTTGCAAACTCATGCCGTGCTGATTGTCCCACTCCATGCTTTGCCAGACACACTGGATTTCTTTTGGTGCCTAAGCAATGTCTTAGTGCTCTTGAACTTGCTTTTATTTATGTATTTAATTTATTTTGCCTGGCACATTGTTCCCCAGATGGCTATATGTCTGACTACTCACGTTTTATCATAAAGGTCACATCTGCAGAAAAGATTCCCTAGAGTATCCAATAAATAGTCCTTAAGTGTCAGACTCTATGGCATCACCCCAGTAATTCTGTTCATGGCATTTTTCACTCTCAGACACTATCTTGTTCATGTGTTGGGTTGAAAGGGTTTATTTTCTCTTCTCTCTATAGAATGAGAGACCTTGGGTGTCTTCCTCACTGTTGAGATCCTGATATCTAGAACAGTTCCTACTCCAGAGAATGTATCCAATTAAAGTGTATGCATATAAGAATTGTGGATACCAACCTTGCTCTGGAAAAAGCTGCATACATTAGAAAGAAATGCGAAGTCCATTCCCCTTATTGCTCTGCCTTACATCTTATTCATCCATCAGTACCCAGTGATCTACTTCCTCTCTTCTGATCCCTCTCCTAGTCCCTTTAAAATTCTAAAAGCACATAGTGTTCCCAAATAGAAAGTATCCTTAGCTCATACTGCACTTCCTGTCAGAAACAGACTTCTACTGCTTTTCAAAAGCAACCCAACCTCCCTTCACTCAGCTTTTTCATCAGATTTGATACGAAGTTTAGGAAAAACGGTGCCTAGTGTCTTTTTTTCTTCCCTTTTAACCTCCAAATATTTGCAGTTCTGGGCTTCTCATTATTACTGGGGCCTTGTTCAAAGGACCTTAAGGTGCAATTAAAACCAAAGGCACATAGGGAAATATAAAATGAGTTCATGCTATTTTAGCTTTTCATTTATGTCGATTTCTTTGTACGCTTAAAAACATCAACTTTTGTAATCTTCCATTCATGAGGCATCAATTAGCTGGTTCTCCCTTATCATCATATGTCAGTTCCCCAAATTCAGAAGCCGGGAGCATAATCTGTTTTTTATTTTCATTCAGTGCAATTGTAAAATCATATCAAAATTGCCTCTCTGACACTACATAGCAAACAATAAAAACAAAAAACCACACATGTGTTACATGTATATACGCTTTCATAATTAATCTAGAATAAAATTCTCATCATTGACCTTTCCTGATTTCCCCAATTATTAATTCTGAGCTCCTCCTTCATTTGTCTTCTAATTCTGTCTTTCTTTCAACACTTCTTGAGTAATCTTCTGGACACACTGCTACATGTTCAGAGAGCCAAAACAATAAAACAAACAAAATAAATCTATAATTTTGAAAATATTCACATCTCAGTTTCTTAAGTTAAGATGCTTCTAATCTAGAGCAATGAGCAACTTTTAAATTCCAGAATTCGTAACTCATCACGCAGTTTTCACTTTTTTTAATGTCTGAGACAATCCCTTGCCCCCCAAGTGACCAGGTACTGTGTATAAATTATTTAGAACTCTGATCGAAAAATCATATCTATATGAATCTTCCCAATTAATTCTTTTATGACCACTCTTAAAAATCATTTGAAATATCACTTTATGTGAATTTATAACAGAATATTTCCATTTTGGTATATTATCATACAGACATTATTATTTTATACATTATTATCTGTCAGACAATCTTTTCTGTTTAATGTGATTTACAAGCAGGTCCTAGGATTTGGCATTACATCAATCTAAAGTATGCAATCCCATGGTGCCTTGTGTACTCAAGAAACACGTCAGTTTTGATTACTCACTTTAACCCTTAAAAAGGAGCAGAAGAATCAACTTGCTTATTAGAAGTAAGTAGGCAGGGGTTTGTATGGAATTGAGTAACAGAGAATTTTTGCACTTTCATAATTTAAGAGGCATTTACTTAATGAATGTCAAATGATTTAATTAAACTGAAATTAATACTTAATATCAAAGTAAATATTGGATATTTCAAAGAACTTAGAAAATGGATCATACATTATAACCTAGAGGCCCTTATTCCTCAACTGTAAAATTTGTTTAACATTTGAAAATCCATCAACATAATTTACCACATCCATATAGTAAAAGGGAAAAATCATATGATTATTTTGACAGGTGCAGAAAAATCATTTGATAAAATGCAACACCCAAGTAGGCTACAAACTGTTAAAAGACTAGAAAGAGACTTCTTCAATATAATACAGGATATCTACAAAAACATGTAGAGATAATGTCATATTAATGGTGAAATAATAAGTGCTTTCCCCTTGAGGTTGGAAACAAGACAAGAATACACACTCTCATCTAACATACGTCACATTATTGCTGCAGGTCCAATAGCAAAACTAATCCTGGAGTAAAAAATGATAGCAGTGCTTGTGAAAGTAAAAGTTGACATACATGTTACTATGGAATTCAGATCTTTACTGAATTCTTAGATTCTGAGTAGATTTCCTCAGTGATAGCAGCAAATGAAGGTTTACACTCAGGTTCCTCATTTTTAATAGGATGAAGATAATATCTATTTGACAGAGTTGTTGTGAGGAGAAAACTAGTAATTATTACTTTTCCCGAGTAAAAGAAACAACTAAGGGTTAATTTCAATAATATACAAAAAGAGTTTCAATTCAATAATACCATTAATTCAATAGAAATATAGATACAGAACAAAAATAGGTATTTCAGACAAAAAATATTTACAAAGGACACAAACATATTTAAAAATCCATCTCATATACTATTACCTCTCTATATAGACAACAATGAAACATTTCTTTTTAGCTAGCAATTTACAATTATCAACAAAATTTGATAATATATGGAATAAATAAAGATATAAAACACTGGTAGATTTTTGAAACCTGTATGAGTTTAATTTGTCTCTATCTCTGCCAATGATAAAATGACCATATATTTCAATTTCTAGGAACAGATGTTATAAATATGCAGATACATGTACAAAACGCATTTATTACAGCATTGATTGTAATAGCAGAAACAAAACATAATCAATCTAAATATCAATCATTAGAGAACTGGTTAAATAAAGTATAATTCACCATTATAATAGAATTATATGCAATCATTTAAACAGATTGATGATTAGGATGTGGCATGAGCCCTGGGTTATATCGTTAACTCATAAAGCAAACTACGGAAAATTCTGTACACTAAACATTTAGAAAGTAATATATGCATTTATAATATACGTGATGATACACTTTTTATTAGTGTTTCCAGTGAACAGGCATGTCGCATGTCTGGGCTTTTAGAATAAGGAATCTTTCTCTTTTTAATACATTACACTTTGTAGCACTAGATTGTTTTTTAAACCATAGACTTTCCCAAAAGAAATGCAATGGAAACTGATAAAAAATACTTCTCTGCCAGTAACCCAGAATAGTCAAATTACTTTTGAAAAAGAACAAAAGTGGAATATTCGCATGTCCTGATTTCCGAACTTACCACAAAAGTACAGTAATCAGGTGGTGTGGTATTGGCATAAGGATGGGCATACAGATCAATGGAATAGACTCGAGAGTCTGAAATAAACCCTTTTGTTTTGGGCAAGAATACTCGATGGGAGAAGAATAGTCTTTTTCATAAAAGGTTTTAGAACAACTGGTCGTCCACATGAAAAAAAATGAAGTTGGACCCCTAACTCAAAACATACATACAAAAATAACTCAAAATGAAACATAGGCCTAAATGTAAGAGCTAAAACTATAATCTCTTAGAATAAAGCATAGCAGCAAACCTATGTGACCTTAAATTAGGCAATGATTTGTTTGTTTTAACGCCAAAAATACAAGCGACCAAAAAAGAAAAAAAGGATAAAACTGTTTGCTGCAAATAATACCATCCAGCAAGCGAACAAACACAGAATGGGAGGAAATATTTACAAGTTGCATATTGGAAAAAGGGCTATATCCAAAATATATAAAGAACAACTCAAACATAAAAAGACAATTCACCCATTTTTTAAAAAAATGTGGAAAAGTTCGAAATACTTTTCCAAAGAAGACATATGAGTGGCCAATAAGAACATGAAAGGACTGTTAACATCAATGGCCGGGGAAATGCAAATCAAAGTAACACTGAAATAATACTTCTTACCCACTGGCATGGCTGTAATCAAAGTAACAATAACAAGTGTTGGTGAGGATGTAGCAAAACAACAATCCTCGATCTGAATGTTGCGGGTGGGAATGTAATCAGGTGCAGTCACTTTGGCAAACAGTTTAGCAATTCTTCAAATCATCAGACCCATAGTTATCATAGCAGTCCCACCCTACTTACATAGCCAAAGAAATGAACATACACCCATATACAGCTTGTAGGTGAGCACTCATAGCAGTATTACTCACAGTGGCCCAGAAGTGGAAACCAGCAACATGTGTATCAACTGATGAATGGGTAAACAAAGTGGCAGACTCATGCAATGGAACATCATTCTACAATAAAATGAACTGAAGTGCTGAGGCATGTTATAACATGTATGAACTTTAAAAACATTGTGGTAAATGGAAATAGCCCAAAAGAGCAGACATATATTCACACTTATTATGAAATGTCCTGAATGGACAAACCTGTAGAGACAAATGCAGATGAGTCGTTGCAGGGGGTGGGAGGGGGAAATGGAAACGAATGTTAACGGATATGTGCTTTCTCTTAGGTATGACGAAAATGTTCTAAACGCAGATTATGGTGGTGGGTGGGCAACTCTGTCAATATGCTAAAAACCACTGAATTGTAGGAACTAAAAGAATGAATTTTATGGTATGTGAATTATATCTCAATAATCTACTTAAAATGGAAAAAATTAATCACAAAAATGTGATTTCTCAAATGTTACATGTCATAATTCCTTGCAGAAAGTAGGTACTTAATAGGTTTCCTGAATGTTTAAAGGGCTTAAAAGAATGAAAATAAAGGCCTTTACTCAAATATATGAATACACGGACACAGCAGAAATATATTTTTTAAAAAATTGGAAATGAATGATTCCAGAACATCTATATCAAATATTGGGACCTGAGCTAGTACAGTGTGAGGTATAATAGTAACTGCAGAGGGGAGAAAAAGCTATGTCCAGAGTATGTGCGGGGGGCTATGAGCTTTTATTGTGAGGTAGAAGGAGAATTTTTTAATAAATGTAAATATTCATGGCTCTGTATATGAAAAAGAAACACAACTGAAATTTAAGTATGACATTACTTCAAAATTATCTTCCCACTGATCGCTTTACTAGGGCAAGTAATGGCCAATTAAACTGGAGGCTTAAAAGAACCAGCTTGTGGAGGCAAAATGAACAAGTTTCAACAGCAAATATCTATCAGCCAGAGATGTTTCAAAAGTACCAGAGTTAATAAAAAAAGTCGCTTTGATAGCATCTTTCTTTGAGGAGCTAAGCTTTCTTTTTTCTTCTTCCTAGGCATTACCTAATTAATTCTCAAAATATATAGGGTATGTAATCAACTCTCAAGATCCTTTTAAGGATCTTATTTGGAAAAGTAAACCTTTCAACTGAACATTTATTTTGGTCTTTTAATCTCCTTGTTCTAGGAAGGAATTGGCTCTTATCACTGTTCTGTGTAGATTTTTTTGCTTCCACTTCCACATTTGCAGCGCGCTCACGTATGGTGAAGCTTGTCTCTAGAAGTGACCCTTCACCTCCAAGGGTGGAAAGTGAAACTGCAGCCACCCACAGATGCAATCACTGTTGTTGTTTACAGCTCTCAGGTTAGTGAGGATGACCTGAGCACTCGTATTGATGGATCCGCAGGCCACGTTTTACGGTGCATTTGGAGTGAATGCACGGTGTGCTGGAAAAGGCTGGAGAGAGCATTTTCTAAAAATCCCCAGGGTGTTCCACCCTGGGCTGACAACTAACTACCATGGAATAAAAGGAGTGAAAAAAATACAGCACAAATATACTGAAATCAGTGAAAATACAAGTCGTATCAGGAAAGGCAAGACTTTAAAGCAGTGGTTCCTGTTTTTAATTTTTTAAATTTTTTTATTTTTTATTGTTGTTCAATTACATTTGTCCCCATTTCCCCCATTACTCTCCCCTGCCCTACCCACCCCCACCTGCCACATTCAATCCTTGCCCACCCTGTTGTCTAAAGGAGTGGTTCTAAATCAGGAGTAATTTTGTGCCCCCAGTTCACTCCTTCCACCAAGGCTTATTTGGCAATGTTTGAAGACATTTTGGGGAGGGGCATGCTACTAACAACTAGTGGGTAAAAAGTGCTGCTAATCACACCACAATGCAAAGGGTAGCCTCTCACAGCAGAAAAATATCCACCCAAAATACCCATAGCACCGAGGTTGCGAAACCCCGAACAAAAATACAGCCAAGGAGCACCATGGCCAGCGCGATGACCACACAAGTGCAGTGAGCACTCCCCAAATCTCGAAAGGTTATTTCTAGTAAACATGCAATTGTGTGGCCATGGTACTTCATATTGTGCGACGTATCATTTATACAAAAGAAAATATGCAATAGACATTTGGCGTAAAGAATGCAAATAAATTTAATACCACTGTAACCATCATCCCACTGAAGGAAAGGAGCATTAAGAAAACCTTAGAACCCTGCTTACTTCCTCCCCAATCATATTTTTCTTTCTCCAGAGCATATTCCTAATATTTATGCTTAACAATGTCTTTTCTTCAGTAATTTTCTTCTCATTTATGTGTAGATTCTTAAATATTGCATGTTCCATTTTGCCATTTTGATCTTTTTGAAGTGGAATCATAGTGTAATTTGTCATCTGTATTTTTGCTCAATGTTCTTTTTTTGTGAGATTCATCTATGTAGATGTGAGCATATTTATATTAATGGAATAATTTATTTTCATCACAAATGGTTATTGATACTTTTAATTAAAAGTACTGCATACTGGAAGCACTCACAAATACATTGGTATTCCTTATATGCTTTGGACTTTGATAAGTGCTTTGGAGATTTGAAAGTTGTAAAATGTCATTCTGAGATTCATGGAAAATTTGTAATGAGATCAAATGAAGATGTCAAGTCATTTTCTCAACATAAAGTATAATTATTAAGTGCATGGATTTTGGAATCAAAAGACCTGGATTTGAATCCTCGTTTTCCCATTATCTGTTGATTCATTTTGTCTAACTCCATTGGTCACCCCACATTTTTTCATTGACATAATTAAAAATAAATGTTATCTACTTTATATATTATTGCAATAATGCATATAAAATGTAAAAATAATAATTGAGAAAAAATGAACACTCTGTAAGTGATAAAATTTCCTATAATTAGAATATAGGCATTCCCTAATTTATGACCTAATTATTTTTTTTCTTCCTTAAGGCACAACATAATAAATTACATTTCTTTTCTTGAAAATAAAAATCATAAAATCTAGGTTCTTTAAGAAAATTTTAAAAAATTAAAATGCAAAGATGTTATTTCAAATGTTTATTGAATATGTAAATTTAACTACAACAGCAAAATGTTTTGATATTCAACTGTGTGGTTTTTCCAGTTCATTTTTACCTTCCCTCATCCTCTATCAATAAACATACTTCATTCAGGAGGAGCTGATAAAGTGAGAGCAATCATTACACCCTGGACTTTTCTACTCTTTATAGGACTTGGGAAAGTACCTAGTAGAAGTAACAAATATTCTTGAATTGCATGGCTTTCAATTATAAGAAAATAACTTGAGAAAAAATGTTTTATTGTTGTTTCATTTCTGAGCCCTGTAAGACTTAAAACACAGTAAAGAATTCATGACTAAGGGATGCTTTCTCATAAAATGGTAGTAAGAATTTCATGGCTGGGCAGGAAAAAAGAACACTGATGCTCACAGGATATAGGTGACTTCTGGTGGTGGGTCCCTGGGACCCTCCCACTGTAGAATCCCAATGTAGAGGTGAGGCTAGATGACTGAAACCCCAGTATATATCTCAGGAAGTTTTGGGAAAATTTCAGAGCAGAAGAGTTGTCTGGGATATTGTGTGAGATAACAGAAAACTTAGAGAAAATTTGCAACTAACATGACACCTACATGGTAAAAACTCATTGTCTGAGGAAAGTTCCCAGATAGGGCCTGAACACGGCCTTACGACATCCTCTACAAGACAACCTACTATGGAGAGAAAGCCTGAGAATGTTGCGATGTCAGGAGACTTGCAAACTGGTAGAGATACTAGAATTATCTGAAGAGACATTGAGATTGAGGCCAAGGCAATGTGCGTGTAGACCTGAGAGGTAAATGTCACGGTGGGAATAAGCAGATGCATCAGGAACAGAGGGAGCCATTTCTGCAATGAGAGAAGATTACCAAGTCCCAATTGCAAATCCAGTTTCCACACCCACGCTGTTTCATAAAGCTCTCCTGAACCCAGAAGCTCCCAGGGGTGGGGGATAGAATAGATAACAAAGTAGAATATAAACTGACCATGTTACTCCAAATTGAATTTAAACCCAAAAGCAACTAGGTCACTATCAGTGGCAAGATTAAGCTCTCCTCCACAGAGTAGAAAAGCAGACTCAAGCTAAATTGAGCTTCCCAACTGTTAATAATAATATTTTTTTATACTTGATTATGTTATATCTGTAGAAAATTCAAATCCACCACAAAATAAAATAAACTTTTATGAAGATTGTTGATTGTTTTGCTTGGGCTAGAGACTGGCTGAAACATTTTCAGTGAACAGTCTAAGAAATTTAGAGCAGAAAATACTTTATTTTCTTTGTAAATCCCCCTGAAATAAGCATGGCAATCTTCGCTATTCCCAGGAAACTAAACTCATACATCTTGATTTTTCCCCATTTCTGATTAAATAAGCGTAAATGGCTCCTGATATTTTTGAATGATAAATGCCAGGGATGTTTTCCCTAGTGGTTTAATTTCCAATGATCTCTTGCTCAGTCAGCTCTGTGTAACATTGGCAGCAGTCTCATATAGCAGTGGTCACTGAAAATTTTGTCCTGACTAAAGAATTGTGTTCTCTGTAGGAAAGATTAAAAAGGCTGAGGGTCTCAGGTTGAACTGCCATAATCTTAAAAATATATATTATTAATGACTAGAGATGCATCCCTGGTTTGCAGAAACAATTTCATTACAGGAATGCTTGATGGCTGGGTCAAGCTAGAAGAATAGTGATAAAATCAAAACACTTTATACTGCAAAAAGGAACTATAGATATCCTTCCCTTTTAAAACATTTTTTTTGTGATTGAAAACAACCTCTACAATAAAATGTGTGTTAATATTAATATAATAGAGAAATAAACACACTTTGTTAGAGCTGGACAGGAATTTAATAATCAGCTGGTTCAAATGCCTCATTTTAGAGGTCAATTAAGGTCCAGAGAGTGTCCTGGCCTGAGGTCACACTGCTAGTCAGTGAAAAAGATGGCAGTCATTCTCAAATGTTCTTTCCATTAATCCACTCTAGGTAGACACTGGTGGGGTGAAAAAAGCAGCACACTGTTTGGATCACTCTTGAAAAGAGGCAACACCTCAATAAATGAGCTCATAAAGCCCACTGCATAGATCATGTCTTTTTAATGTTTTACCCTGCATCTGGGAATGGATAGCAAATCGTCTCACATCAATAGAATTGTCAACAACTTCTCAAATGATGAATAAATATGGGCTGTATCATGAATTCATGCTTTTCAGTCATTCAGAACCTCTCGTTAACTTTACAACCTACATACTGTGTGTTTTGCATTTTTCTTGGTGACAAAATAAAGACAGCATATTTGTAACCATAGCAACATTTTAAATTATGCAAAAGAAAGATGTTGAGGGTAAAGATTGATGTTTAATAGTAGCATGTGATGCCTTTTTTGTGTTTCATCATTCTAATATTCTATTATAACTAGTTTCAGTTTAAAACATTTCCATAGTGCCAGTTTCCTTCTGAAGTTTCTACTTTTTTATTTCAATGAAGTGTGATATCAACTACAAGTGTTGGCTTCAGCTCATGGCCAATATTCTGCAAGATTTGTTATCCAGGGAATAGAATGAAAATTATTGGGATCTTAACTTTTGATATTGTATCATCTTATGAGACACAGATCTTAACACTAAGCCACATGTTCTGGCTGAACTTTTTGAATTTAATAAACTTTACTTGAGAACTCAACTTGTATCTTGCATGAGGGAGGTGAGGGAATGGAAATACCCTGCTTTTTCTAAGCACCACAGCTCTCCACTCCTCTCCCTCATTCTTATCTAAGAAACAATGCGATGAAAATTATTCAAGGTAATTTTCAGAAAAAAATTCTAATAAGACCTTTAAATGGTTGATAAAAAAACATGAGATTTGATACATAAATCTCAGAATAATTTAGTGATTTTATTATGCTTTAAATTTAATTTTGAACTCTTATCAACTGCAATGGGAATATTTTTCAAATTAAAGATCTATACCAGTTAATTCAGAGTCTTTTTTTATCTAGACCTATTAATACCCAAAAGTGATTTATCATGTGCATCCTTACAAAAAGGATACTGAGTAACATAAACTAGATTTTACCCACCATTACCTAGAACATGTAAAGTGTTTCCTGTTCTCCAGACAATTATTTTATACATTCTTACATAAATGTAATCACAATCTCTTTTTAAAAAATCATTCAGAAAGATAGGTGATAATTGCCCTCAAGTACTAATTCAAAGAAAGCAAAAATGTGCAAGAACAATGGTCTTGGGTGCTACACTTACATGCTAGGTATCAACATTCTACAAAAAAAGAATGGAAAATGAAACCAAATATTTAATTCACTGATCATACCTATATCACAAGTAATGCATTAAAACTATTACTATTTACCAATGCCAAGAGAGAGAGCAAATATATAGATATAAAGCTATTTTTTATGTCTGCTACACAAGAGGTATTTTAGTAGAATGTCCCAGTAGCTAAAGAAATAAGAAGCTATTTGAGACAGGGGTTGTAACAGTTTTATGAATAAGGCTTTTGAAATAGACTCTGAATGGCATACCCCATACTGATGAGATAAGTACATGATCACTGTATTTCAGGTGAAAAGAGTAACTTCTCAAAGTTACAGTTCAAAACATGGTTTTGCTTCACATCCTATGGAGTGGACCCCTGGTGCATTTGTCCCGAGTCTGATCCCCATTGCATGCAGGGGTCAGGATTCTACTTTGGGTAGTCAGCTTTCCCACACTCTCCCTCTGGGGTCTATTCCTTCCCTACAGTCCCAGCCATTCTAGTAACAGAGGAGCATCTGACTAAAGCAGGGCCAATCAGAACTGACCACAGAACTGCCACATCTATTGGGAAAAAGTGATACTTTTTTCACTGAGATTGCAGGGGATAAAATTCCTGTATACCTGAAGCTGAAAAGGGCCATCATCCTCACCACATCAAGAGAGCCTAAGTGAAAACAAAACTGACTTTGAAGATGGAAGAACCATGATCTGGGGGGTGATAAAGTCTTGATGCCATTTTTTGTTGTGCTAAATCTGGGGGTAACAAACGCAAATGCTTTAACTGGAATGGAGAGGATATTAATGTATAAAGCAATACCAGTAAAACAAAATGGATTGGTGGAGTTGTGGGAAAATGAAGACATACTTCAACCATGAACACTTAAACTTGATTTGTTTTCAAATATTATTCTGATCACAACAGCTTTGTGGACAGATGTGTCCTGGTGGGTCCCGAATAGCAACCCCTCCATGAATCCTAGAGGGTTTGAGACTTCATCTACCTCTGGCCTTTCAGTTACATAAATGATTTTTTTCTTGCTGCTTTCCCACTCTTCTTTCTACTCCCCTCCCTCATGGCTTCCTTTCCTCTTTTTCTTCCTTGCTTTATTACTTTTCTTAGAGTTTTATCTCTTGGAAATGGAAGAATACATATATTATTTGTGCAACATACAAGACAAAAAAATAATAATGAAACACTATGTGTTTTGACACATATTAACAATTCTATTTTAAAGTCAACTAGCCTGGTGGCAGACTTGCAATGTAGTTTAAGGCAATGGGTTGCAAGTGTGGGCAACAGATCAAACAGCAGTTATCAACACCACCTGGAGACGTAGAAATGTTAATTCTCAGGTCCCATCCAGGACCTCCTGCATCGGAAACCACCACCTATATTCCAGATGAGTCTGTTACACACTGAAGTTTCCTAAGCATTACTGTAAATGAGTGGTATAATGTTCAGGACGTTATTCAGTGATTCACATTTGAAATAAGTTAGTGCTATTTAGAAATAGTGGTGAGGGAGAAGGATATAAACTCTCAAGAGGAACGACTAAATATGTTATGGATAAACAGGCATGGCAGTAACATACACCAATAAAGGAATGAATGTAAGTAAGAAAGGAAGAGAAACAAGATTAATTTAGGGGTTAAAGAAGAGAAGACACAGCTATTTAAGATCTGTGAATACACTGCCTAGACTTACTCCCAACTTTGTCATTTCTTCCCTATGCTAAACCTGTCTGCGCCCCAATTCTCTCATTTCTAGAATGTGGAAAATAAGAAGGCCTATTCCTTATGATTTTTATGGGGATTACACAAATTAATACATGAAAAGTTCTGAGATTAGACCAGGCACACGAGATTGTACATGCCCGTTAAATGTTAGCTAGAGTTTAGTTCTATAGTTTCCTTAACATATTCTAACCAATAGCTACATGTGACAATTTAGATTTAAATATAAATAAATTAAAATGTTTTAGTAACTACATTTCAAGTGCTCCATATCCACCTAGATTTTGGGACATTTTCATTATCAGTCCTTCAGCCTGTAAGAATTGTATGCTAATGATAGGGTCACAGAAAGTAAGGTAAAAGACCTGGTTTATGTAAAATAGCAGCCATCAACCTCTTTGGTTTAAAGACCTAGTTCCACCCTGATGGGCGTGGCTCAGTTGGTTGAGCTCTGTCCTGCAAAGCGAAAGGTCTCCAGTTGGATTTCCGGCCAGGGCACATGCCTAGGTTGCTGGCCAGTCCTGGGTTGCGGCACTATGAGAGGCAACGGATCAATGTTTCTCTCACACATCAGTGTTTCTCTCTTTCTTCCTCCCTTCCCCTCTCTCTAAAAATAAATACAACATTTAAAAACAGACCTATTCCTTTCTCATGGGGCTTGCTATCTCCTCCCGGAACCCTGAGGCCCAAGCAGGCAGAAATATAAACTGAACTTGAACTCTGGGCCTGTTCACTGGGAAAGCCTCCTATGGTACCCAGGTCTGACCCTCATGTACCTTGGTCAATGAGTAGAACTTTGATGTGTCCAGGTTTCTCCCCACTGTTAACCAAACCACCTGCCTCAATGGTGCCAAGTGCCTTTTCCCTTAATCCTGAGATATGTTGCATAAACTCAGTTTGGAAGATATTAAATAGAAAACAAAATGAGACATGGATCTAAGTGTACCCTGTTATCCAATCCCAGCTCAAAAATCAAAAATTTCATTAGCAGATATTTCCATGAGGACATTGTACTGTCATCTCATATTTAATTCATCCTGAATTTCAAGGCCATCATTGAGTGGGATCTAAGCTCCCGTTAATATTATCTCTTTTTGAGCTTTCTCACGAAGCCTCCATTATAATTAGCCAGGTTTCCTTTCTGAGCCTTGATTATACCATGCTCATTCGCACCTCTGCACATTTGCTTGTGCCGTGTGTCTGCCTGGGATGGCTGCTTCAGTTCTCTCTGCGTACCTCCGCATCTCGCAGTCCATAAGTAATCAGCTAACTCTTAGCTTCTTGAAGCGGCGTATGAATAGTTCTCACATCACTAATGCTGGAAAGTGTCTATAACACATAATTTAGAATTAATTTATATAATGTTGATGATACACTTTCTCCATTCCATTTCTAGCATGCACATTCTGCTGGCTTAAAAACATATCACATGTAAGTCTTCATAGTAGGAAAGCTGATATGATTTTTTAAAAGATAATGTGTATTCCACTTGTCTATTGTAATGGAGGACCAGGAAATAATTAATTGCTAGAGCAGTGCACTTGAGTGGGCAAGGTAGGTTCTAGCAGACATTGGGAGAGAGCGGCCTTCCATGAGATCATGAAGCGTTCATCAATAGTAGGTGCACTTCAATTGCAGAGAGGGGTTTACATTTGATGATGGAAGCTTGTGATGGCCTCCGTTGTCTCAGTGAGGCAAGAACCAAGGTAGCCGGTGAGAGGGTAGGCAGAGGAAGAGATGGTTGAGGTTTGAATAAATCCAGGAAAAAATATAAGTCTTTTGGATAAACAGTAAGTAGAATGGTATAAGAATAAGGAAAATTGAGAGAAAAGAAAAGTTGGTAGGGTCAGATTCCTGGTGTAATTTATACATTCTAGAGGAAGCAAGATGGAAAAATAGTACTGTGGCTGGAAATTAGAAAGTTTGGGATAGAGAATTTGAAGGAGTTGCAGTGATATAATCACTGAGCGCCCAAGTTAGGCTAAGGATAGGATTATTGGAGGAGATGGGGTCAATGGGACCTATCGGTAAAACTTGATAATTGGGTAGATCATGTACCTGACTGTCAAAATCAATAATTAGGATAAGTGTAGCTCACTTATCCTCACTGAAGAGTGATAGTGAGCCAACAGCTAAACTCTGCATGGTCTATCGGGAATTACGTCCTGGGGAGTGAAAAAAGAAGTATAAAGGGTCATTTCATATAACAGTATGTAACCTACAGCTGTGTGCTTTCGTGGAAGAGGGAGGGAGAAGTGTCTGGTAGGGCAATGGCAATGAAGGACCAGGAGTGTACCACCTGCTCCTGATGCCTGGCAGTGTGAGTAGGTTCAGACAAAAGAGTCATCACTTATGGCAGCTCCTGAGAATGCTGTCTTGTCGAAGGACAGCAGGAAGGTAAAGGAATGTTTTCAGAAAGGGAAGACATACAGTTTTGCTAATTGTTATCATTTTTTTTTGGTAAAATACTGTATCTAGCCCTTTAAAGCATATGAAATAAGACTTCTACATTTCTGTAAAAGGTTCTGGAACTCAAATGTTCTCCCAAATTGTTAATGCCTATGAAACATATTACAGATAACATGTGCCTTAGAGAGTAGAAAGAGGAGAAATCTTTATTATAAGATTTAATTAAAGGAAATGTTTAATAATGCTGTTTTTATTCAAAATAACGAGCTATTTTAAAGGAATGGCTCTGAAGGGGAATCATTTGTTCCCTATTTAATTTTTATCAGCCCATACTTCTCCCCACCATCTCATTAGTCATCTTGACTTAACTGTGTTTCCCTTCTTAAAATATGGTGGGGATAAAAATTGATAGTTCATAAACACATATTAAAGAGTAATTTGAGATTTACAGAAGAGAATAAAGAGGAACGGAGAAGGAGCCACTGTAGGAAATGCCATTGTGAGGCAAAGCGAAACACTCCATACACACGGTGTACAATTGAATGTATGATAATATGTGTACGTGTGTGTGAACACACGCACACATACACCCACACACAGAAAACTGAGGTGTGAGTCAATCAAAGAAAGCTGTTGTAAACCTCTCATAAAATAATCAAATATACTTTTACACATAATTTGTCACTTTAAGGAAAGGACCTTTTTCTACAACTTATACAGCCACTGATGGTTTAAAAATACTTAGAATAGATAACATAGCAGGTAGAACGTTGTTATAGCTAAAAGGTGAACTAACTTAATTATAGGTGATATTCAAATAAGTACAGAATCCTAGTCTCAAAGATCACTCTGAATGAAAAAGAATGTTTCAGTAACATAGCAGAATAAATACACGGTGCCTACCGTCTGGTGTCTGACCAGCATGATTGACTCTATGCTGTTGGCTCTACTTAGAACAGAGGCACAGAGAGCAAAAGGTGAGAGTGACACCAATGAAAGAGCAAACTGTAGACAACGATTAAAAAGGAAAAACTCAGACTCATCTACCTCAATAACGTTTCCAAAGCAAATATCATCAGCGTGTCTTGACTCAGTAGAACATTATTTACTAAACCATGCAGTGAGGCATAAGGGAGTTGAAGAAGGAAAAACTGGTGAAAGACAGAAACCAAAGTAAAAATTATTTCAGTTCCATTTTTCATTATGGCTCACAAGTTTAGAAATGAGTCTATGTGTAGAACTGAGTAAAAGGAATCTTTGAAAACTCACATTCTTATCTTGGTTAACATTTATCTCCTCTTCCACTGTGCAAGGAATCAGGCGGAATGATTACATTTTATTAAAAAATTGTAGCTATATTTAATTGTAGGATTATTTTTCATAATAAATAATAGATCTGTCATTTCAAAATTCTGGATATTATAGATGATTCAAGTTTCCATTCACAATTTGCCATTAGTTCTGCTTCATAATTGGAAATGTGGTAACTTATATAATCTTTATAAATGATAGTAAAATCAGTGACTTACTGATGTAACTACTGAAATAAAAGGCTCTGAAGCTGCATATACTGATAGACAAATAGAGATATTGCAGAATCTTTCCTTTCTCAACTATAAACAAAAATAAAGCACATTTTTCAGTGCAGTATTTTAATTAAATACATTTTTTACAATTAGAAATAATAAACATGTGTAATAGATTCCCTTATTTTATAAATCAATAAATCACGAACCTTTTCGTGCCCAGCAAGAACGGCAGCATCATAGCTGCAGCCTGCGAATGTGAAAGGCACTAGTAAAGTAGCGCCCACAGAGGGCTGTGACCGGCCATCCTAAGGGGCCAGTGATATTGATGAGGCAGTCTCCTGCATTGTGAGAGCAACTAGGCAATCCAATTAACCAAAGTCAAGACTCAAATTTCTCTCTCTCACCATCTTTTAACATTGATCAGGCAATCAATTTTGTCTTACAATGCAATGGCATCTCCTGGCAGTTTTGAGTGGGTTTGATTCCCCAACTATCTACAGGAAAAGATAACACAAGCTGAAGAGCCCAGTCCCTGCTATCAGGTAGTACACAAAGCAGGAGATCAACTTTCACTTACAATGAACGAGGGCCACAGAGGTATTAACACAACCGAAAGCAGAGGATATTCCCTTTAATATGTCACCATCCAATCACAAAAATAGATCCTAGATAGCTTCTCTCATCAGCTGCTTCATGACTGATACATCATCTCCAAAATGACAGTCTTAGATTTTGAAATAAATGTACAACAAATACCTATCCATGTAACAATCTCCTCATTCCTATAATATGTCTAGGACGTAATATCAGGAAATGAAAATCACAGGAAAAGAGTATTTAAAAAGTATTTTCTCTAGGAAGAAGACAAGAATTAATTTTTACATGCCAGACTTTATTTCTGGCTCCTTTGTAAGGTTCCCTGGTGCTCAGTCAGCTGCTTTTCTCTCACCAGCATAACCAGCTGCCCCAAGAGCCCTCCGTGTTTCCACCCTCCCACGCCCTACATGTCCCCTCCTTTGCAGAGCCTGTCATTGCGGCTTTCCAGCAGGTGGTCTGTCACGCATTCACCGGATACCTAGTATTTGCCTAGCACCACAAATTTTAACGTGACCTTTAGTATTTTAACCCAATGGTGGAAGGCAGAGGATTTCAAGGCACCCTGGCAAGCCAGGGCCAACAGTTCACATTTACAGTCGGTATAACTCTACATGATCAAGCTCAAAAAGAAAAGGTAGCTTATTTTGAAACATGTTGCCTTATATTTATCAAATTGGCATTTAAAGTTGTAGGCCCAAAGATAAGTACTATAAATCACTTTAATTAAATTCATTTCTAAAAGTTCTGTGCAATTATTTCATTTTCTTTAACATCACTGTGGATATTGGATACTTTTGGGAAGAGAATAATAAATTATGATGATATGAAAACTTCAATCAAGGACAAAGATTTATGATTTGAAGAGTTCTATCAATTTGGAATATTCTTATTGATGATTAAAAATCAGAGATGGATTAGAAACA
Organism: Desmodus rotundus; assembly: GCF_022682495.2. Taxonomy (NCBI): domain Eukaryota; kingdom Metazoa; phylum Chordata; class Mammalia; order Chiroptera; family Phyllostomidae; genus Desmodus; species Desmodus rotundus. Next base: position 72,770,684 of record NC_071397.1, on the reverse strand, counting down.
TAAGTTTAAGAAAATTTCTTAAAATGATTTGAAATTATAAGGAATTCACTAGTTTTTTTTTTCAGAAATGCTATGAATTTTTGAAGTCTTATTGTCAATTATAAATTGTAAGATTTAATTTGTTCAACTTTGCAAATATCTAGAGCCCCCTGAGCTCATGGTATTATCATATTAAAAATATAGTGGAAGGTTAGATGTATAATAATTAGGTCCTCTTTCCCTTGCTGAGTTCTATATAGCAATATGTTTTCCTTCTATAAGTTATACAACTGTCCTCTCTGAAGTCATTTTTTAAAAAGATTTTATTTATTTAGTTTTAGAGGGAGGAAAGAGAGGGCAAAAGAGAGGGAGAAAAACATCAAAGTGCAGTTGGCTCTCGAGCACCCCCTACTGGGGACCGGGCCCACAACCCAGGCAGGTGCCCTGGGTTTGAACCGGTGGTTCAACTAGGAATTGAACCCGTGACCCTTTGGTTCAGAGGCCAGCACTCAATCCTTTGAGTCACACCAGCCAGGGCTGAAGTCATTTAAATAACAGGGATGAACATAAGTCTAAGTTGTGTGAAATAATTATTATTTTATTTATTCAAACTATTGAATATGCTCTCTCTTATCTATCCAGTCCATTTTAAAGTGAAACAATTAAAACTATATATACCATATGAAAGAAAAAAAGACTAGACATTGCACCCTAAGTAATTATAGGTAAGTGTGTAATTTTAGATGACTAAGTCAATTATTTTATACCAACATTTTCCAAATTGTCTTCAATTACCACGCATCACTTTCAAAACAAAAGACATGTTATTTTTAAAAAAAAGAACATTTCCCCCCTGGAAGAAAATAATGTTTTGATTTAATGTAATAATAATATCAATGAAACAGGAACATTTAAGCATGGTCATGAATTCTTCAAATAGAAATCACCCTGTAAACATGAACTGAAAATATTACTCTGAAAAACTCACGGTTAAGATATTTGTGGGACAATATATTAAGAGAAACCTAATGATGCCCATCCATCTTCAGTACCTGTAAATACACCAGAGGGACAAATAAGGCATGATTAGAGGGTGACCCACTGAAAGGCAACCCCGACTATTTCAACAAGGCTTTGAACTTGACACTTTTTAAGACCTTCATAAATTTCACAGCATGCCACAATCTGAATTTGCTTCCCAGATCCACCAATCCCTGCTCTTTACCCAGCCTCTCAGAACGAACCTCAGCCTCTCCTTCCCTCTCACGTCGGTAGCAAACACCACATCTGATCACTCAACAACGCATTAATTCCCTCTCACCAGACACCATCCTAAAACATACTTAAATTCTTATAGTTCCTGAAATATGAGTGTATCTTGCAAAAATCACCATGTTTGATACAGTGTTTATCTTCTATATTAAAAGATTTGATTGCATCAGTGGTGTATATTATAATTAATATCATCCTAGAATCAATGACATGTAGCATGTATATGTGTATGTATTTGTGCTGGTCTATTTATCTATACATTTAGAATTAATAATTAGTTGTGAGAGATAATATTTCATTATAAACATTTATTGTACTTGTTCTTCACCCATCTATTGAATGACAGACATCGTCTAATTTGTTGAGCATCATTGGACCTCAGTGAACAGGCTCCCAACACTGTGTCCCATTTCTCTCTTAAACTATTGGATGTGGGTGCCTCTTGGGGAAAAAAACTGTACACAAGACTTCAGGAAAAGATGAATACTGGTGACAAGGAGAAAAATGGATTTTAGGCATATATATTTCTTTTTTAAGCACCGCTAAATTTCTCCCACCTTACAGAGATCTTAGGAACATTAAATAATGTGTAGCATTGATTGATCTTTCTTGGCCTTTATTGCTTCAAAACAGGGAGTATGTAGGGGCTGACTAGCACCTTCAGGGACTGATAGAAGAAATCTGCACCTTAATGATTCCATGGGTATCGGTGTCTTTAGAAACAATCTCATCAGATAATGTAACATTTTGAAACTGTAGCGCAGTGATGTGTCATGACCTCTTCTTTTTAAATTTCACTGCAATGCTCTCTATCTACTGAGTCAGCCAGAGGCATGTCATGGAGAAAGGGGAAATGGAAGATAAAGTATACTTTTCTATTTCTGTTAAAGTTCTATTCTTAAAAGGTAGACTCATTCTCAACAGGAAATTTATGTATAATTACTGTGTGAAAGAAACATGGTCCAAGATCATACTTATGTAGACATAACAGATGTCTCCTGTCACTACGTTTATCCCAGACAGTGGAGTCCAGAAGCAACAGCGAGGAGTTGCCTTAGTTAGCAGCCATGTGACTTTCACCAAGTTATTTAGCCTCTCGGTGACGCATTTTCTTCTCCTGAGAAACAGGGATAAGGCAAACCACTTCACCAGGATTCTGTAGGAATTAAAGGACATAACTCAGCAAAGTGCTTGCCCATTGACTATAAGTATTTGATTAACCTTAGCTATATTACACTTGATATTATTGTTATTCACAATGTTATAAAGTAGGTTCAATCACCAAGTAGTCACTGAATACTATTACCTGAAATGGTATCAGTGAATAATTTACAACAAATATATCGAGAATATTTGTCTTAAATTTACAAGTTCTGCCCTGACTGGTGTGGCTCAGTGGATTGAGTACTGGCCTGCAAACCAAAACGTTGCCAGTTTGATTCCCAGTCAGGGCACGTGCCTGGGTTGTGGGCCTGTTGCTGAGTCCCCAGTGGGGGGGCACGTGAGAGGCAACCACACTCTGATATTTCTCCTCCTTTCGTTCTCCCTCCTTTCCCCTCTTTCTAAAAATAAGTAAATAAAATATTGTAAAAAACATTTAAAAAAGTTACAAGATCTGTGGGAATTTTTGGAATGGTAAAGGCATTTCCCAAGTCATGTTCTATGGGGAAAGTGTGGCTGCTGGCTAAGTGGCCACAAGTGCATGGAGCATTAAAACTAAAGAATGGCTGTTTAAATTGTTTTTCTTTGCTAAAATTGAGAAAGCTATAGAGTGCACTCTAATCTTGGAGACTGGAACTACACATTGATATATTAAAGAATACTGAGAGGCCCACAGGAAAGACATCTGGCTTCTCTGAGCAGCCCCAAGCATGTTTAGCCATAGAATTCTTTTATCGCAGAATTCCTATTAACTTCTTGATTTACATACTCTCCATGCAGGTAACATAACTATGAAGCAGACCAGGTATAGGAAAGAAAATTAGAAGGTGTGAAGAAGGATTTCTGTTTCATCTGGGAACTACAAAAAGAAAGCAGCAGGACAAACAGGATGATGAATGGCAGCAGAGCCAGGCTGAGCACCAGGGAGAGGCGGTGTGCTGGTGGTGGCCATGCAAACCCGAGGCCAGGACTCCTGCGAACACGGACAGCTGATGGTTCCATTCAGTAATGCAGGTCTAAGGAGCCAGCGCTTCTATTTCTTTTTCTTTTCCCTAAAATCCATATTTTCATATATAGTTGCCATATCTTTTTTTTCATGTGTGTATCCCAGATGCTTATATAACCCATGCTAGGCAGGGATATTAAACATTCCTACATGTTGGATATAGTCCCCTGGCTAACAATTTGAGCCTTTTGGAGTAGACTTCAGGGCCCAAACTCATGGCAACCCTGTGGGGAAGGAATTACTATGCCCAGTTTCCTGATAAAGAGATCTAGTTACAGGTAGGTGAGATAACTTGGTCAAGTTCACAGATCTGGCAGGTGAAAGAGTCAAGACCCACAGCTGGCCACCCCAGGGTGCACATTATTTATTATGGCACCGTTCATGCCCCACATATGTGCATACATTTAGTTGTTCTTCTGTAGGATGTGGAATTTCGGAGGGTGGGGTGGGGCACTGATGCTGACGGCTTGCACTTTCTGTTCAGAGGTGATAGAGCTCTTGTTAAAGAATTTGCTATTCAAATCATTTAACTTCCTGCTGGAGAACTATATCATATAGTACCTTATGTGATAATAGTATTTTTGTCAGGTCTTCTAAACCTTTCTCTCTAATGCTTACTAAAATTCCGTTCTGAGAAATTACAGATACATAGGGAACTCTAGAGTCAATGAAGTCTTTATTTCTTCAAATCAGAAGTTCTCACTCAATGCCTCATTTTGTAAATCAAGCTTTCTGATACATAGCTACAGTTGTTTGTTTACATATTACCTGTGGCTGCTTTATGTCATCACAGCAGAGCTGAATGGTTGTTGAACGAAAACTGTACGACCCGCAAGAACACAAATATTTACTCTGGCCTGCATAAGACAAGTTAGCCAACTTCTGCTCTACATCTTCTATTTTTTTTAATCCTGGGAACAGAATCAGACAATTACAGCCCTTTGTCCCTAGAGACCCCTCAGACAAGTTTTTTACTGAGTTCCCTATGCCTCTCACCCAAAAGCTCATATTGAGTGTAGATAAAATGAAGGCAATAAGAAACATCCCTACAATAACTGTTACTGTATTTGTTGAGGATATTAACTTCATCATGGTGTTCCTTATGAGAAAAATTGAAAAGTACAAGAAACAGTCCTTTTAGTTGTCCTCATGAGGAATTATCATTAATAGCACGACCACTCCAAATCTTGTAAATAATTCGTTTTCTATTTCCTTTAGAAGCTACAACATTTAAAGCTAAAACTGCAATATTCTTATATTGCTGAGCATACCTTTTTTTAATTTTGTTTTTTTTAAACTTTTTTTTATTAAACATTTTTTTTATTGCTGTTCAATTACAGTTGTCTGCCTTTTAACTCGCTAAATTTACCCTTGGTTTCATTTTAGCTTCCTTGTCTCATTTCCTTTCTTCCTGATTTCTTTATTCACTGTGTGTTATTGCAATGTGTATATCATTTTAGCCATGCCTCATTTTTTAAAATCAAGATTGCACATAAATAATGAGAGCATAAGCTATGTAGAAAATGACCTGAAAGAAAAGATGCTTGCACCTTCTGTCCCTGTCACAGGATCTACTCCGATGATTGCATCCTGCCCTATCCCAGGAGTTCCGTTTAAAGCTCTAGAAAATGAGAAGGAAAGAAAATACTCTGACCCTACAAAGACCTCAGCTAAAAAAAAAAAAAAAGCTGCAGCTGTTCAGGTCTGTGTCTTGAGGAAAAAGAGACCTGCATTCCCTTAGCTAGTTAGGACACCTCCTAAGTTATGGTTATTTCACCTTCATAGTTTTGAGGACTTTAATAGAGATCCAATGAGATTTAGGACAAGTACATGCTGTAATGGCAGCTTTATATGGCAATGCGACATAAAGTTGAAGGGGGATGATGCTAACATGGAATTATATTGATGCCACTAAAATCAGAATTGAGTAGAACACAATCAGATGTTCAGGTCAACGCTCTGTCTTGCTGTGAAATAAAATGCATAGGATGCTGCTGACCATTCTGCCCTGCTGTTTGCTTCCTGGACAATCCGAAGTGTTGAGAGTTGTTATCAAAAGCCTCAGAGAGATCACCTGGGAGAATCTGCTTTGACTTTGGCTTAGAAATAAGTAATCAGTACGACTCAACTTCATTCTGTAAGCCTCACTTTCATGTGCACATACATTGATACTAGTTTTCCCACTGGAGCTACCTGAAGAATTGCTCTATGAAATGTTTATCTACCTTAAACAAAACTGAATTCACTTCTAATTCAGTATTGGGAAAAAGCAACTGACCCACCACCTCACCCCCACTTCCCACCATCTATCATAATGGAAAGGTAAGGAATTAAAAGGGTAAATAGTTCAAACCAAGAAATCATTTTATACCTAGTCACTATAAAATATAAACAAAGCTTCACGTAGCTCTTAACTTCTCCTGTGTAAACTTCCAAATACTTCCATATGGAAATTTGTTTTTAAGTCCCACTTAAGTGTTTTTTTAGAAAAATTCTTTGTATATTTTATTCATAAGAAACAGTGTTAAGTAGTAACTAATAAGGTTAGATAATGCCTGATTTTTATCATTTTCCTTTAGTTTGATCTTTATTTTTTTATTTTATTTATTTTTTAATTTTTATTCAGTTACAATTGTCTGCATTTTCTCCCCTTCCCTCCACCCCACCCCAGCCAGTCCCACCTCCCTCCCCCAACTCTACCCTCCCCCTTTATTTTGTCCTTGTGTCCTTTATAGTAGCTCCTGTAGACCCCTCTCCCCACTATCCCCTCCCCACTCCCCTCTGGCTATTGTTACATTGTTCTTAACTTCAATGTCTCTGGTTATATTTTGTTTGCTTTTTTCTTCTGTTGATTATGTTGCAGGTAGAGGTGAGATCATATGGTATTTGTCCCTCACTGCCTGGCTTATTTCACTTAGCATAATGCTCTCCAGTTCCATCCATGCTGTTGCAAAGGGTATAAGCTCCTTCTTTCTCTCTGCTGCATAGAATTCCATTGTGTAAATATACCATAGTTTTTGGATCCACTCATTTGCTGATGGGCACTTAGGTTGCTTCCAGTACTTGGCTACTGTAAATTGTGCTGCTATGAACATTGGGGTGCATAGGTTCTTTTGGATGGGCATTTCAGGGTTCTTAGGGTATAATTCCAGCAGCGGAATTGCTGGGTCAAAGGGCAGTTCCATTTTTAGTTTTCTGAGGAAATTCCATACTGTTTTCCACAGTGGCCACACCAGTCTGCATTCCCACCAACAATGTGCTAGGGTTCCCTTTTCTCCATAGTTTGATCTTTATACATGGATATATATACCTGCTGTGACTACATGTGTAGCCGGCATTCAATAATTAGGTAATCATCAAGCTTACAAGTTACCACATGCGTTGGTGATAGAAACATCTGCCTTAGAGCTACTTCTTGAAGTGCCACTTCTTTATTCTCCAATAAAATTACTTAATGCTCAAATCCAGCTTTCTGCTGGATATTCACAGAAAACACTGTTACTTCAACTATATATTTATAGCAAGTTTTTAGGGTTCTTTATAAGAGAGCCTGCATTAAAACATCCTTAATTCAGCTATTTTTCAATGATAATGAACTATTACCACATAAGTTACAACACGGTGTCAAATTAGTCAACATTACACAGACATCACAGAAGCCTGCTGTTCCCATGATAGTCTAATCTGACCTCAAGGAAGATCTCTCGGTAATAAAGATGGAATGTGCTGACAAATCCTTTCATAAACCAGAAGGTACAAAAAGTGCATGAACTGCTTTATGACGCAGCTAAAGGGACTTCTCAGTGCAAACTTGCTGCAGGCACTGCAGATGGAGCAGCAAGGACGTGTGGTGCTGTCTAGCATATGCCTCATGTAATCTCCATTTCCTTACGAACAGTCAAAAGAAGTGGCTTCGGTGTAACAAGTGAAGAATAACATTTTGCCTGGGTAACTTATATCATTGCAATAAGAACTTTGATTTCAAAATTATTTAGGGAAAACATATACCAATTATTCTGACTATATTAAAAATACAATTTCTGTATAAAAGTAGATATTCCATACAAAAATTCTATGCTTTCAATATATTTTTCTATGACAGTTTGGGATATTTAAAAGGTACACAGCACACAGACACCAACATTACTAAAAACCAGAACTATATTTTTAATTACTGTACATCATCAATATGTAAACCAACCTTTTTTCATAATTTAATATTTCTGAAATCAGGAGGGGTTTTGAAAGCAAAGTCATTCTGTAGTTTTAATGGCAGCATGCTATGTCAAATAATGATATATCTTATAATTGATAGTACCGTAGAAGTCATAACATACACACTTTTGCTATAAAATTAACTCCAGTTTCTTCATTTATTTTCAAAAATTTTCAAGAGTTACATTGCTGATGAAGCAGTGCTATGAATCATTAAAATCAAAACCTCTTTACTGCTGTCAAGAAGGGGTGGCTCTACAGTTACTCATCACTACTGTTCAGGGAGGAATATTAAATTCCACTCACTTGATTTTCCCTAATGTCTTTCCTTTTCCTTAAGGGACATACAGGACATTGTCTGTTTGGCAACACTGAGATGATGTGACATGGTTTAAAATTCTCTCATAATTCTGGTCACTCTTCCTTTCATAGCTGTATATTAAAGAGCTTGGTAGTTAAATGTTGCTTACCTATGCTGAAGTGGATCAGTCTTTCTTATTTTAGTTGGTACTATTTAATGCTGATTAGAGTTAATTATAAAATTGTTTCTGGGGAACTTTATTGATAAATATTTTAATAACCTAATTGGCAAACCCTTACTAAGCATGTAGTCAACTAAATCCATTAAGTTCTGTCTATCTGGTTTAATGTTAAATGGAGACTTCCCTGGTGCATTAGTACATTTATATTTAACTTTTCCAAACAGTGTCTTTGTTCCAATATGTTTCTGAACACACTGGTCATTTTGTCCCTTAAACTCCTTTCTTCCTGTGACCTGATCCTTCATCCTAAGGAGGCATTGCCTCCATGGTCATTCTGCAGATTACTAACAACTGGAAACCTATACACAATCAGTTTTAAGCATCTTGCTCTTGGATCCAGCACCTAATACCTTAGCTGCAACAGTAAGTCCTCGAAGCCACGGGGAACACAGTACACCACTCCCTCTCTTTGGTTCAGAGAGCCACACCCCCACTGCTTTCCTCCTTCCTCTCTGGCCACTTCATCTCAGCCCCTCCTAGTTTCTTTTAATAGACCCAATGGTGGGGGACTCCAGACTTAGTACTCAGAATTAATCTCTTTTCCACTAACCCTTACTTACTCCTTTAGTGATGCCATCAAATCCCACGGCTTCAAGTATCATCTGTATGCCAATGACCTCCAAATAAACATCTCGCCTGAACTTACACTCTTAAATTTAACTTCCTACCTGTTGTCTCCAAGTTGACTTATCTAATAGAAAAATTAATTTAACACATTCCATACTATATTTTTCATTTCTTCCCTTCTCTTATTTCAGTCTTTCCCATCTCAGTTAATGGATGTTCAACTTTCAGTTCATTGGGCCAAAGCTCCTTAGAGTCATTTTTTATGCCATACTTTCCCTCATAACTATGTATAAACCATCAAGAAATCCTATTCACTCTCCCATAAAAATATATTCAGAAAATATTAATTAAAACCCAAGAGAAAGAAAAACATATGCCCACAAAACTAAACATATAAGAATATTTGTATCAGCTTTATTCATAGTAAACACAAACTATTAATTAACCTAAATGTCCACCAACAGAGGATGAATAAAATGATCATAGTATATTCATACAATGGAATACTACTCAGCAATAAAAACAGAACCACTAATATCCACAATAATATAGACAAACCTCAAACACACAACGCTGAAAGAAGCAGCCAGACACAAGAGAGTAGAAAGTGTGTGACCCCGTACACGAGTGTGCACATGCACGCACACGAGTGAGCAAAATTAACCCAGGGGCAAAGAAGTTGTAGTCTCAGTTGTTCACGGAGGTGTGAAGATTGGCAGAAAGAGAGAATTAGAGGACCTTGAAGGCACTGCAATAATAATCTTCAACTCGATTGAGTAGATGCTGGCACATGTGTATACGGTTGCCAGAACTCACCTAATTTACAAATCATATCTGTGCACTACATCATATGTAAATTTTACCTCAATAACATGCCAACAAATATCTAGAAATTGAGCATAATTACTCCCTCTTTCCTGAATTATTGCAACAGGTCTCTGTGCTTCTACTTCTTTTCCTACACTGTTTTTTTTTTTTTTTTTCCCTACCAATCAGGATCATATACTTAAAAAAAAGAAAAAGACAGTAAACTTAGGTAACATTGCTGCTTGAAACTTTCCAATGAGTTTTCTCTGGTCTCACATCTGCTCAGCTCCAGCAACACTTGGTTGCTTGCTACAGGCCTTTGCACTTGCTGTTCCTTGTTCTTTCCCCACATATGTGAATAATATACCCCCTCACCTGTTAAGGCTTTGTCACATGTTACTACTCTTAAGGCCTTCCCTGACAACTACATATAAAATTTTTAAACCCTCAGCAATTTCTATTTCACTTCCTTTCTTTGTTTTTTTCGTAGTACCTATTACTAATGTACAATATGGTTGATTTATTCTTTTTTGGTAGCTCTGTTCTTACACTTTGATGTAAAAATTTATGTAGGTAATGGCATTTTTGTTTTGTGTTCACTGCTACATCCCAGGGCCTGCAACAGTGCCTGGCACATAAGAAGTTCTCGGGAAATATGAATTACTGCACAAGTGAGTGGATCTACAGATACGATCACACTGTCTCCAATATCCTCATCCTGTTTGTATTAAAATACTGAGGTCAACAGAGCAAAGGGCAATCATAAAGTACAACACCAGACAAATTCCCGAGTTTCAACTAAATGGAATAATCAACATTTGTATTAGAGTTATTTGCAAGTTTAAATCATTCTTTCTTAGTCTAACAAAATTGACCATACAAGGTTTTTTTCTTTTTTATCAAAGTAGGAATTTCAAATTAGGACAAAGACAAAGGCATTTAACAATTGACATTTTGATACCATTAAATGAAGGTTTCTTAGTATATTCTAGATGCAAACTATAAGTGGTCTAATTTGGTCTTTAATTAAAGCATACGCTCCTGTTAAATATAGGTATTACCCCAACAACTATGACAAAAGCAACAACAGCAACAGGACAATCAATTAAACTAGAAAAAACATTTTACCAAACAGACTTTGCAACTCCTCCACTCATTTCAGGTTGTCATATGATCAACCCACTCCTACCAGAAACCACCACCTACTCAATCCTGTTAACCAGTGTCTCTGTGACTCTGCACCAGAACGCTATGCCAGGGAAATTCAGATGAACTCTTGCTTTAAATAAATCACTTTGACATATTCAAGTATTAAGTGTATGTGATACTAGAGCTGAGAGGGATATGCCATTTGGTAGTCATACAACAAGACCTAGTGTCATGGATTTCTCCCCATCGTGACCTTAACGTGGTGATCAAGTATGTACTACCTGAGTTCAAATACCTTTTCTACCATTTGCTAATTGCGGGAGCTTGGGCAGGTTAACTACCTTAACTTCCCTCTACCTTCCCTTCTCATTTATAAAATAGAGATAAAAATAATGCCTTCCTCATAGGTTATGGAGATCATAATATGAAATAATGAATCTAGTATTATATAATGTTTGTTATTGTGACTTACAGGTGATTGTAAAGGGAGCAGCACAATTATGTTTTCTGCCCTGGTGAATCCCCCCTTGCAATAGTGACAAATTCTGTGCATTTATGTTAAATAACTCTTGATATGATTAAGTATATGATTGAATTAAATATCTGGTTGCTAATTTTGACACTGGAGAGGTTTGACTGTGAGCATCAGAAATCTCTCTTTTCACTACAGTATCCTGCTTTATGACCCAGTGATTATACTTCTGGATGTACACCTGAAGAAACCCAAAACATTGATTTGACAGAATTTATCCTCTTCCATGTTCACTGCAGCATTACTTGTAAGAGCTAAGCTACAGAAGCAACCCAAGCTCCACCAATAGACGAGAGCATAAAGAAGTTCTGGAACTTATATACAATGGAATATTACTCGGCTATAAAAAAAAGAATGATATTTATCCCTGGCTGGTGTAGTTCAGTGGCTTGAGCACGGGTCTGTGAACCAAAAGGTTGCTGGTTCGATTCCCAGTCAAGGCACATGCCTGGGTTGTGGGCCAGGCCCCTGGTGGGTGGCGTGTGGTAGGCAACCACACACTGATTTTTTCCCCCTCTCTTTCTCCCTCAATTCCCCTCTCTCTAAAAATAAAATAAATAAAATCTTAAAAAAAAGAAAAAAAAGAATGAAATTTTACCATTTGCAACAGCATGAATGGACCAAGAGCATATTATGCTAAGTAAAGTAAGTCAGTCAAAAAGACAAATACTATATGATTTCACTTATACGTAGAAACTAAAGAACAACTTAAACAAACAAATAGAAACAGACTCATCGATACAGAGAACAGACTGATGGTTGCAAGAGGGGAGGGTGGTTGAGGGAATGGGCAAAAAAATATACAAGGTTTGAGAAGTACAGATTGGTAGTTACAAAGTAGTCACGGGGGTGTAAAGTACAGCATAGGGAGTACAGTCAATAATATTATAATAACTACGTCTGGTGCCAGGTGGGTACTGGAAATATCAGGGGGGACACTTTGTAAAGTACATGACTGTCTAACACTATCCTGCACACCGGAAACTAATATAAAATAATATTACATGTAAACTTTACTTGATTTGTTTCATTTTAAAAAAACAAGTCCTCGTGCCTCTCCAGAGATCAGAGATTCAAATCCCTTCCATGCGTCTCTATGCCCAAATATGTTGTTGATGATTCTCTGCCAGCTACAGTGACAGAGAAACACTGATGCATTGGCCCTTGTCTCCACTGGGCTTCCATCACTGTCAATGCAAAAACACTTGATGCTACCTGTATCCCCTTCTAACCAAACCAGACGCCCTCACTGGCCCCAGTGGCTCAAGGCATCTCGGTCGATTAGACCGAACACTGTTGTCCACCAGTCCTCTCCCACAAGTTCTCCTCCGAAAGGCAAACGCTTTCTACCACTGTGCTTGATTAAGCAGGCTTGCTTGGACTCATGCCCAGAAAGTGTGGGATTTTTTTTCTTGCGTGCACACTTACACCTGTCTGAGCTACTGTACCTGTGGCTATGCAACAGCTACTCCATCCTGCTCACTGGGTCAGAATTCATTCTTTACAGAGAAGCTTTCCCTGTCTGCAAACTTGATTCCTCCATGGTGCCTCACAACCACAGTTCACGGAGTATATTTGTGCATATTCGAACTTCAACTGCAGACAAAAGTCCTGTCTCCTCCCGTGCCAGAGATGTCTCAGTCTCCGTGTGCATCAGTGCATCTAAATGGATTTTGAAAAGGAAGTATTGCTTATCCCTACACTAGCTTTAGGTCAGAGCTCAGAGCCAGGGGGATACCCTGTTACAACAGAAAAAAATGCCAGCAGCATCTCTTGCCTATTGTAGGTTAATGCTGTGCAATAATTATAAAACTTAGCAGAGATATAAAATAATCTCATTTAGAACAAAATTAATTTCTCAGGCTGATCATTAATGTGAGCACTATTTATTCACAAATCTTCAATGCTATTTTCTTCCCTTGATTTTAGAGACTTTTTAAAATATGAAAGTAAATTATATTTTTCTTAATATTAATGAAATATATCTCTATTGCATACAGATACACACATATTGTGAATTGTAGCAATTTAAAAACTATGTAAATAATAAGAAAATGTAAAATACTCTCATTTTTCCATTCCATATGTAATTATTAGAAAAGATAACTCATTCTTAACCTGAGATGAAAAATTATAGAAACATAAATACTTGTCATTCTTGATGAGAAAAATTTAAATGAGCATTTAATTTTCACCATTATGCAACCAAAAAATCATTATCATCATCAAAACAACCTCAGTAACACAAAGAGCATCCCTCAAGACCTCAGGCCACAGGAAATGACCACATCAGAGTTCACACTTAATTCAAAGTTTTTACCATGAAGACAGTGAAACCAAACGTTGGAGAGGTGTGGAAGCACACCTGAGGCAGAGAAGAGACTGAAAGGATAAACAGGTGAGTTATAGAGTTTAGAGTTTTTAAAAAATCATGATAAGACTAAAAAATGAGAAAGTGGCTTAGGTCACTTCTACTTTGTTTTATCATTCAATTTTAACAATAAGAAAAAATATTTGTATGCCTCATGGTCAATGAATACTTATTTTAAAATATGATGTAGTGATTTCTATAATTCTACAATTATTCCATTTAATAGCTGCCATTCAAATAAATTTGAAGTCATTATTAGAAAAATAATTCCATGAATTACAGAGTCAAACATTCATTAACTCTATGATAACACTTCCCAGGTAGTTCTAATGAGCTTATATTATTGAATACTAAAGATACTGATAGTAAAATGCTGTGAAGTATTAAATTAATAGACCCTAGAAGATAATGCAGCTCTACTCATTCATACGACACGAGATGGCTACATAGTTCACTCTTTCAGTTTTTGTTTTCTGGAAAAATGAATGTGAACATGCATAAACTCTTCAATTTAAATCCCATACATTGGTAATGCTTTGGAAAATCCCTTTACTTTGATCCACAATATATTTTGCATGTAATCACACTGCTGTTTAGATTATGTTATGGTACGTACACTAAAAGTGGGACCAGGGAGTACATTCTGGGTTCCTTCCATTCCAGCCTAACTCCACACCTGAATAAGCTCTTCTCCACGTTCCCTCTCCCTTCTTCCCTTTTGGGTTCTTTGCCTCGCCCAATAATTACATTGACATAAAAAAGATTAACAAGAGAAAAACAAATTTAATTTTGTGTGTACAGTAGTAGCCTTAGAGATATGAGACTCAAAAATGTGACCAAAGCAGTCAGCTTTTACGTATCTTTTTTATTTTTGAAAGATTGTATTTATTTACTTTTAGAGAGAGGAAGGGAGGGAGAAAGAGAGGGAGAGAAACATCGATGTGTGGTCGCCTCTCTTGCGGCCCCTACTCCTCAGTGCACCTGCCCTGGCAGTCCAACCAGCGACCCTTCGGTTCACAGGCTGGCACTCAGTCCACTGAGCCACACCAGCCAGGGCAGCTTTTATGTATTTTTTGACAAAGAAACAATGACTCTTGAAGATTTTACAAAACAAAGGGGTTTGCACTGGGGGTAGCAAATTAATTAATTAGTAACCAAGCTTTATATAGCCTTCTCAGCCTTGAATACCCCCTCTCCCACAATGAGGATGGTGAACAGAGGATACCTGCACTTGGGATGTTTGTTTCCTGTTTTCAGGGGGCAGAGAAGGGCCAGACTGTTCTTCTTGCGGGGCCATGGAAGCTGGGGACCTGTGCGGACTGTACCGCTGGTGGCAGCATGCCCCACACCCTGCTCTGTTTTTCTGGTTCTGTGCCTGAGCAGCTCCACTTCCTAGGTTCTTAAGCAACTTCAATCCAAAATAACCAGTATGCAAAGGTGGCATGTTTCGGATGACACATTCTACTCGTGTTCATCACATATATAAACACTTTTGATCACCAACACTTTATAGCATTTTGATTTTACAAATAACCTAATAATCATCATTTGTTCAAGTCATACACACATTTACACAGTTTCAGGGTTGGAACTTAAGTCCACAGGTTTACACACTACTATTTTCACAGTGCAATGTCACACGGTAAGTTTCCAGGCAACATGCAGAATTCTGCAAATACTAATTAACAACAAAACACACGCACATGAGGATGTTTTGATCCCATTTAGACTAGCACTGTATTTGGTCTTTTATTAGGAAAACAAGAGCAATAAGACAGCCCTCACTAACACTGTTCTAGGAAACCAAGGGTTAGATACTTGAAACAATTAGAGACAATTAAGCAAGGACTGTTTAAATGCTCCATTCCATTTTCCCAGCTGCATTACAGGATGTTTTAAAAGGAGAAATCGATGTTACGTGGAGGAGTTATAAAAGGCTCTTTGAAGAAGCATAATGCATTTACAAAAGAGGACATGCTTCAGGGAATTGCCCTGTGCAAGAAGTCTCATGCTTCATTTGAGTATCACCATAGATCAATGCAGAAGAACCAAAAACAGAAACATAAGCCCGCCAACTCACTTAAGAAGGTGCCTTGTGTTGTAATCACAGTCTTTCCTCTTGGGGCATGTGGCCACCACTCCCTGGGGTTACCCACCACCAGGCTCTGTCTTCCTTAGCACCTCACATTCATTCACCTTTTCCATCACGCCATTCCCAGTTTCCAAAAAAGGCTAATACCTTCTGAAATCCTCCAAATCTGAACAACTGGCCCTTCATTTCTGATGGGAGCCAGAGCCTGGAATAAAGTTAGATTTCCAGACCCAGACACAAGGTACTCAGCCACGCCAACTGGCAAAAAGCACAGGCCCCGGCTTCTCTGTGGCCAGCAGGGGTCTGCATGGACTATAGTGCTGGCGGGCAGCACTCCACATACCCTGCTGTGTTTTTCTGATTCTGTGCCTGAGCAGCTCCACTTCCCAGGTTCTGAGAGCTCAGTTTCCTCTCCGCTGTACCTGGTAGCTCCTCCCAGGTGAGTAAGTGTCAGCCTGGCACATGCAAGTTTTCTTCCTTGAAGTTGGATGCTATCCTAAAATTGTCAAGGCTCTTGGACAAGTTTCACTAGCTGCCTCTATCCTGAGTGCTGAGCTATCCTTTGAATATTCTCTAATAGCTTGGTAGTGACAGTGCCTGCAAGTTGGGACTCAGGAAGTTTTGCCCTACAGACCCATTAAAAGTCGGCCTGGCGGCTGTTTATGTGGTCAACTCATCTTTCTTCAGTCCTTGTCTTGCTTTGGTAAGTAGGTTTCTGCCCAGCTTACTTGTCCACTTTCGGGCCCTGTGTTTGAGGGCTCACCAGACCTTAAAAGCAGGACAGCTTGACTCACCCCAAGTGGGTCACTTACTTTTGATACATGCACCCACATCAGCACTAAGGAAGTTATTGCCCCAGAATACTAAATTACATCTTTGATTACCTCCCATACCAAGTGTTCTCATCTCAGGACACTTAAACACACTTTAGTTACATCACAACAAACTGAAAGGCAGGTTGGTCTTTGGGTCCCAATAATGTAATAGAAATGACTTCTGATATTCTGTATCCAGCAATAATCTAGCTGGTTGGCTATTTGTGATTTTCAGAAAGATTTACTCTTGGAGCCACTATCCGTAAATGACATTTCTCCTTTGGCCAGCTCACTGCCTAAAATGGAAAGGCGACTAATGCCTCCTGGCCAGGCCTAAGCTCAAGGCCAGACTCTCCCATGCCTCTTCCTCTGCCTCTGGCAGGTCTTTAGAGATCACAGACTTTCAGGGATAACCATCATCTCTGTTTCAGACTTCCAGATGCCTGCATCAGTCCCATATACTTGAAAGTCTAGGTGGCCACCTTGAGAACCTAAAATGCCAAACGTAAAGGCTACTAGGTCAGTTCTCCTGCAGCTTGGCATTGTCTGCTCATTGTTTTTTGAAATATATTCATACAGCTTTCCTATCCATTTTGTGGTATTACACAATAATCAAATGATACCAAGATAGACCTTATTATATAAGTGGGGGAAAACTGATGTACAAGGTGAGCAATCCTACGATACTGGTAAATACGTTACTTATGGCAGGATAAGTTTTTCAGATATAAATCTGTCATCTTCTTCCTCTGTTTTGTCCCCACCCCAAATACCAGATGGCAGCCAACCTCTTTGTGCTCCCTTGCCTCGGGGAAGAATGGTGAAACTGAGCACAAAGCAAAACTTTCGATCAATATGCCAGAGAAGAGTGTGCTTGTGTATGTGTGTACATGTGTGGGCATGTGCTGGGGGGGGAAGGTGTTAATGAGGGCAGTTCGAGAGAGAAGATTCTGTAAGACAAGGAACAGGCCAGAAGTCCAGGGGCCCTACATCCACCAGAAGTGTGTACCTTAGCTGACTGGTTCTTTCTAGAAAAACAAAAGTGTCTAATTTAAATTGTTATGTCATGATATCAACATCCACATAGCAGAAGGAGATTTTTGTTTTCATTTTTTTTAGAAACAGCGTGTGAGGTAAATTCATGAGAGAAAACCTCTTTTCTGTCCTTACGGTGATACAATCATATCTTAAAAAGAGTTGTGTCTCTATTTATGGATTTATATTAACATCAACATAAACTATTTTATTTGCTGCTGACTATTTTGCCTTTTGAAAATGCTGAGAAATGTATGTCTGTTGGCTCTTTGTAAACACTTGGCACTAAATAAGTGTTAGTTAATACATGTGTATTCAATACACGTGACAGCAATTATACATATATATTTGAAAGGCAAAAGTAAATTTTATATACCTGTATCTACTTTTCAAACATAATAAAACTACTTTTTCTTGAAGAATAGTATCTTCGAAACCATTTTCCTTCTATATAAACTTTGCTGATAGTATTCCTTTTACATTTAAATGACTTTCTAACTTCATTACTTGCCCTGCATACACTCTCAAATATCTGCTAATTCAAAGGAAGCACTCAAGCATCCCTGCATGTCTCTAGGATCAGGAAATCTTATGAGAAACAATGAGTGGCTTTGTCAGGTAGTAAATGAGGAGGAAACTTCTTGCAGTAAGGAATAAACCATGTTCAATTTTAACATGCAAAAGAACATAAATTCTTTAACTTGCGCTTGATTTAAAAATCCAATCACTAGAATAAAGGTCTTTAAAAATAAAGACGTTTCTTCTAGAAGATGATCACTATCCTAGAAAGCAGCAATACCAGTAAGTAATTGTACTTGTAACCCAACTGAAATTCAAATCGAAACAAACGAGAATTTGCTTCTGGAAAAGTAATCCAGTAATTTGTGGAGCCCATACAAAGGCTTTAGCCTAGTTTTCAGTGTCAGCACTACTAACTTTTTGGGTTGGGTAGTTATTATTTGTTGTGGCCTATCCTGAGCATTGCAGGGTGCATAACAGCATCCCCAGGCTCTACCCACTAGACGCCAGCGGGACCTCCCTCCTCCTCTTCCTTTCCCCTTCCCCTTTCCCTTCACCCATACTGTGACAGTCAGTAATGCTTCCAACCCTCTCCAATGTCCCCTGAAGGCAAAATTTACCCCCATCCAGCCTGTGCCCACCCCTGCAACCATGTTCAAATCTCATTAATCTCCCTTCCTTCTAGCTAGCTTCTCAATGACATGTCCTTCATATAGCTGCCATTGAGCAAGAAAAGATTTGCTTTTAATATTTATAAATATAAAACAGGTGCAAAGGCAGAACAATATATTTATATTGGTATCTACAACTAAGGAAGGTGTCAAGTTTAATGCCATGGATGTTATTTGGGCTTCTTCTGACCCAGAGAGAGTATAATTGGGTGATTAAAGGAATATCTGTGCTTTGGGGTCAGGAAACCCAAATTCAAATTTCATTTTTAACATTTAGAAGCTGAGCGATTGTGATTAAGATATTTGAATTCCTGAGACCTCTAGTCTTCACATTAAAAATGCAGGTAACAATATTACCTCTGTTTGGCACTATTGTAGGAATTGAATGGGATGGCATTCCTACAGGGCACACCATGTATTATATAATCCATTATCTTACGCTTCCAGCCGTAAGTATAAAAATATCATTTATAGCATGTGTTCTTCTACTTCTTCAAAATAGCATATGTTTTAGCTTTTTAATAATTAAAGTAGGATTATATCATTTGGAGTGTCCTCTGGTTCACTAAAAATTGAGTTTTACATTTATTTACTTTGTTTTTTTCATGAAACAAGGCAACAAGGTAAACATAACTTTTGTTAACATTTCATCCTTCATCTATAAGAATCTGGCTGTATTTTTTCCAAACATAATAATAAAGTGCAAATTACATTTTATTTCTTTTAATGTTGAAACATTTTTAATTTCACTAAGATATTAATTGGACTGCCATTTTTTTATTGTTGTTCAATTACAGTTGTCTGCCCACCCCTCCACCCTACCCCACCCAAACCCACCTTCCTCCCCCACCTCCACCCTTCCCCTTGGTTTTGTCCATGTGTCCTTTATAGTAGTTCCCAAAAACTGCTCTCCCCACTATCCCCTCCCCACTCCCCTCTGGCTATTGTTAGATTGTTCTTAACTTCAATGTCTCTGGTTATATTTTGTTTCCTTTTTTCTTTTGTTGATTATGTTCCAGTTAGAGGTGAGATCTTATGGTATTTGTCCCTCACCGCCTGGCTTATTTCACTTAGCATAATGCTCTCCTTCCATCCATGCTGTCACAAAGGGTATAAGCTCCTTCTTTCTCTCTGTTGCGTAGAATTCCATTGTGTAAATGTATAGTTTTTTGATTCAGTCATTTGCTGATGGGCACTTAGGTTGCTTACAGTACTTGGCTATTGTAAATCGTGCTTCTATGAACATGGGGGTGCATAGGTTCTTTTGGATTGGTGTTTCAGGGTTCTTAGGGTATAATCCCAGCAATGGAATTGCTGGGTCAAAAGGCAGTTCCATTTTTAGTTTTCTGAGGAAATTCCATACTGTTTTCCACAGTGGCCATACCAGTCTGCACTCCCATCAACAATGTACTAGGGTTCACTTTTCTCCGCATCCTCTCCAACATTTGTTTGTTGATTTGTTTATGTTGGCCACTCTGACTGGTGTGAGATGGTAGCTCATTGTGGTTTCAATTTGCATCTCTCTGATGGCTAGTGATGCTGAGCATCTTTGCATATGTCTCTGGGCCCTCTGTATGTCTTCCTTGGAGAGGTGTTTGTTCAAGTCCTTTGCCCATTTTTTTAATTGGGTTGTTTGTCTTCCTGGAGTGGAGTCCTGTGAGTTCTTTATGTATTTTGGAGATCAGACCCTTATCTGAGGTATCATTGGCAAATATGTTTTCCCATACTGTTGATTCTCTTTTCATTTCAATGCTGTTTTCTTTAGCCTTGCAGGAGCTTTTTATTTTGATGAGGTCCCATTTGTTTATTCTTTCCTTTATGTCCCTTGCTTTAGGGGACATGTCTGTGAGGATGTTGCTGCATGGAATGTCTGAAATTTTCCTGCCAATGTTTTCCTCTAGGACTTTTATGGTGTTACGACTTATATTTAAATCTTTTATCCACCTTGGATTTATTTTTGTGTATAGTGTAATTTGGTGGTCGAGTTTCAATTTTTGCATGTAGCTGTCCAGATCTGCCAATACCATTTGTTGAAGAGGCTGTTTTTGCTCCCTTTTATGCTCCTGCCTCCTTTGTCAAATATTAACTGACAGTAAAGACTTGGGTTTATTTCTTGGCTCTCTGTTCTGTTCCATTGGTCTATGTGCCTGTTTTTATGCCAGTACCAGGCTGTTTTGATTACCGTGGCCTTGTAATACAATTTGATATCAGGCATTGTGATCCCTCCTGCTTTGTTCTTCTTTCTCAAAATTGCTGCAGCTATTCAGGGTCGTTTATGGTCCCATATAAATTCCTGAAATGTTTGTTCTATATCTGTGAAATATGTCATGGGTACTCTAATAGGGATTGCATTGAATCTATAAATCGCTTTGGGTAGAATGGCCATTTTGATGATGTTAATTCTTCCAATCCATGAGCATGGTACATGCTTCCATTTGTTTGTGTCTTCCTTAATTTCTTTCTTCAATGTTGTGTAGCTTTCTGAGTACAGGTCTTTTACCTCCTTGGTTAGGTTTATTCCTAGGTACTTTATTTTTCTTGTTGCTATATCAAATGGGATTTTTTTCCTGATTTCTGTTTCTGATGTTTCATTGTTGGTGTACAAGAATGCCTTTGATTTCTGAGTATTGACTTTGTATCCAGCTGTTTTGCCAAATTCATTTATTAGGTCAAGTAGTTTTTTGGTGGAGTCTATAGGATTTTCTGTGTACACTATCATGTCATCTGCAAACAATGACAGTTTCATTTCCTCCTTTCCAATTTAGATGCCTTTTATTTCTTTTTCTTATCTGATTGCTGTGGCTAGGACTTCCAATACTATGTTGAATAGGAGTAGTGAGAGAGGGCATCCTTGTCTTGTTCCTGATCTTAGTGGGAAAGCTCTAAGATTTTTTCCATTGAGTATGATGTTGGCTGTAGGTCTCTCATATATGGCCTTTATTATGTTGAGGAATGCTCCCTCTGTTCCCACTCTGCTGAATGTTTTTATTGTAAATGGGTGTTGTACCTTGTCAAATGCTTTTTCTGCATCTATTGATATGATCATGTGGTTTTTGTCTTTGCTTTTTTTAATGTGATGTATTATGTTTATTGATTTGCGAATATTGTACCATCCTTGCATCCCTGGGATGAATCCCACTTGATCATGGTGTATCATCTTTTTAATGTATTGTTGGATGCAGTTTGTCAATATTTTGTTGAGAATTTTAGCACCTATGTTCATCAGCGATATTGGCCTGAAGTTTTCTTTCTTTGTTATGTCTTTATCTGGTTTTGGGATTAGGACGATGTTGGCTTCATAAAACGAGTTTGGGAGTCTTCCATCTTCTTGAATTTTTTGAAATAATCTGTGGAGGATGGGGGTTAGTTCTTTTTTAAATGCTCTGTAGAATTCTCCTGTGAAACTGTCTGGCCCAGGGCTTTTGTGTGTTGGAAGCTTTTTGATTACTGTTTCAATTTCATCAGGTGTTATTGGTCTGTTCAGGCTTTCTGCTTCTTTTTCATTGAGTTTTGGAAGGTTATATTTTTCTAGAAATTTGTCCATTTCATCTAGGTTTTAACATTTCTTGGCATATAGTTCTTTGTAGTAATTTCTTACAATCCTTTGTATTTCAGTAGTATCAGTTGTAGTCTCTCCTCTTTCATTTCTGATTGTGTTTATTTGGATCCTCTCTCTCTTTTTCTTGATGAGCCTGCTTAAGGGCTTGTTGATTTTGTTTATCTTTTCAAAGAACCAGCTCCTGGATTCATTGATCCTCACAATTGTGCTTTTAGTCTCTATGTCATTTAATTCTCTCTGATCTTGGTTATTTCCTTCCTTATACTTTCTCTGGGTTGTCTTGGGCTGCCATTTCTTACAAAACCATCCTGAAACCCATTCCTCCTAAGCAGTTGTTTGAAACCAATGAAATGCATATTATTGAGATTAACTAGGCAGAAAGTGGAATATATTATTTAGAATTACACTGCAATAGGAATCCCACTAGACACACTCTTGCATTAGTTGAGGCATTCCTCACATATGAGACATGCAAATAAGGTTTGATACCTGTCCTCAAGGATAATACACTTACTGGATATTAAGTAATATGGGCAATTATGCTTTGTAATTCTTACTTTGCATCACAAAAATGAAACTTTAATAAATGCATATTGTCAGAATCCCACCTCAATAAAATATTCCCCTATTCTTTCACTAGGCTAAGATGCTCCAGAATCCCCTTGGTCTCATTTTACCCAGTGACTCATGGAGTCAATTGAATCATTCTTCACTTCTAGGTGACTAAGGCAAGGGGAAAATGATAATTCAGCCCATCTCTCAGCCACATTGAGACATTGCCAAGTAATATCTAAGATACCAGTTCTCAGCCTAAAGGTTAGATCTGCTAGATGCTCTTCCCTGTCCTTGCAAACCAGACTAGTTAGTTCCTTATACACTAAGGTCCCCATCACTCCATAGTTCTCCTGTATACATTTTGCACAAACATATGTTAATGTTTAAAAAAATTAACATCCAAAGCACACGGCTATAGCTTATTTATGGATCAGCATATCCAGGTATAGAATTATTAACTTCTCTTTTGTTCCAAAGTTTAGGCAGGCTATTCACCTCACCTAGCATTACTGTCCACAGTTCTGGTTTAAGGAGTTACCCACGCCAATAGCACATAGCTAAGAAATAACTGAGACATCAGGTCACTTATGAATGAACTTAAACTCCAGCAGAAGCAAAATGACAGGTTACTTTGGAGAACTCTTTAGTTGGTAATCTAAAAATAAAATTTATACTTCAGCTTATGTTTACATTATTGCTTATATTCTAGAACAAAAGATAACCCTACTGAAACCTCTTGTGTTGTCCTTGATCTTGAAGGCTTCTATAATATCAAGTATAATTATCGATAAAATAAACTACGCTTTCTTATTTATTTGTCAAGATTTCATCTGTTTTCCTAAATCATATTCAGTTCAGCAATCATTCTCGAAAGTCTAAATAGGAGTAAGAAATTGCTCTAGGTGCTGGACTTAAATGTCTAGTGAAGAAAGCAAACACATGATATCAGATCATTTTAACAATATAAGTGAAATGTAAAAAAAAAACTTGTCTGCAGCCAGTGGAGTTCAGTGGAGGAATCCTGGGAAAGATGAATATGGTGAAAGGCTTAAAAGATAAGTAAGAATTTTTTAAAAGAAGAAAGATTTTCAGAAATAATATGATCACAGCTGTGGAACGGCATGGTATAACCAAAAACAATTGAGAATTAGGAGAATGTGAGTGTAATGAGTGAAGATCCCAGAACAGCTAGGTCTATAGAACAATTCATTATAATATCAAAGTAGTGTGATTTCAGATGTCTATCACTTTGAGAGAGAACTTTGCCAATTAGGCCTCACAATGGCCAGACAGATTCCAGCAAGCTAAAGGAAGAGTAGGAAATGGCTATTCTTTGACAACTCCAGTTTATTGATAATGTTAGGAAGTCCTGTACAGCTTCGGAGAAAATCACATTATAAAAATGCAATGGAAACCTTGTAGTTGTAGCATTTCACCTCCGTTCTTGCAATCAAACTGTGGTGAGTAGATACTGCAATTACTTATTCATGTGAAAACTTTCCTCACTTCATTAGATCAATGTTTTCTTTATCCAAGGTTTCCCTACGGTTCTGCTTCCCACTCTCTGCCCCCTGCTCACAGAGGAATAATTTGCCTGATCTTCCTAGGTTAATAAGATATTCTCCCAAAACAGTCACAGCAAAGAGATCCCTGGGCCCAGGGAGGTACACATATACACTCTCACATACATGCACGGATTCAAATACTATGCAACTTCAGATTTTGATTTTCAACCATTAGCCCAGCTGTCATAACAGTATAACAATACCCAGGGGAGTGAGTGAGCTTGATGTTTAATGCAAACCAGCTCATTGAAAAATAGGATCACTTCATATTATATTGCAACACAATAAAATAAAAAAGGAGGCCCTAGGGAGATATTTAGTATATAAAGTTCATTTCATAAGAAGTTGTGTACTTACTAAGGCAAGTGGGATACAGTATTAGAAAAATTCTAGGCCTAGTATTTCCATCAAAATTATGTAGAATGTGAAATACATTAGAGTATAGCTTGAATACGTATCATATTATAAGCTGAAAAAGAGTAAAATCCACATTCTGCTAAAAATTATTACATACATGTATACTTCTGAAAAGAGATATAGATTTTTAAAATAACATAATTAGGCTAACATTAAGTCAAATGTAAACACATTTAAGTAATACACAATATTTTAGATTATACCTTTAAGTCTCATGTAGATTCAGAATGATGCATAACAAGATTATATGTGGGCCTTCTGTTCAACTGTGATCTGCATAGGTCTTAGTCATAAGGGAAACACCCAATATTCACAGAATTAGATTAAATAAATTGATATGTCTGAACATTATCTGAAGAGGTTAAGAAATTCAAAACCATCTAGCAAATGTGTTTTTATTTACGATGACTAACTTTCAGGTTCCTGCTGGCATGATATCAGATGGGCCAGTAGTTTTTCTAGCACATGGTCCACCGGAGACTGCTACTGAAGGAGAATGTCTGATTTTGTCACCATACTTGTTATAGTATTGCTATTCCTATGGACTGAATGTGTGTGTCCCCCTAAAATTCCTGTGTTAAAGCCTTAAACCACAGTATGATGACATCTGAGTTGAGAGGTGATTACATTTGAATGGTCATGAAGGTGGAGCCCCCACAATGGGACTGGTGTCCACTTAAGGTGATGAAGGGACCAGAGAGAAAGACAGATTTCTCTCTCTCTCTCCCCCTCTCCCTCTCTCTCTCTTTCTCTCTCTCTCTCCCCCTCCCTCTCCCCCTACCATTTGATAGAGCAAGAAAGCAGCTTTGTATAAACCAGAAATAAGGCCCCTACTAAGAACGTGTCAGCCACCCTAATCTTGGTGGTCCAACCTCCTCCTTTAAAAATATAAGCATTTGTTGTTTAAGTCACGCAATCTATGGTATTCAGTTATGGCACCTGAATGGAATAATGTTGGGAACCGCTCTGCCTGGTTTCAGTAGTTGTAAACCCCCATGGCTAAGGCTGAGTGAGACCTTGGGACCAAAAGCCATTAAGGAGACAAAGCTTATCTCCCTGGCAGGGGTGCCACCTCTGCTCACTTTACTTTACCCTGCTTGGCCCTGAGCCTGACCAGTTAGCCAATGATGGGTAAGATTCCTCAAGGGAGGGATGACCTAAGACAGGCATGGTCACAAAGAGGCCCACAGGGAAGGACTCGGGGGGCTATAGAAAAAGGGGGTGATGGACCCTTGCCCCTTGGTTTTGACATAGCCTGAGTCCTCATTCTGTCTGCAAGAAGTCTCCTAATCTCTTGTCTGCCTTACTTCTGCTGTCTGACTTAAGTGTGAAACAATGAAAGAGGGCGGTGCAGTCCTGTGCGGGGAAAGGACGGGTTCCCTGGGGCGATCAGGCCTAAGAAAGAATACATAAAACTCTGTGAAACCTGCTTTGCTAATACTCTCAATTTAAATGATAAGGGTCCAAGCCTGAAATGAGTTTTTTTCCCAAAGTCTTATAGTCCTTTAGCTATCTGACCCTGACTCAGAATAAGCCCACAGAGTTCTTTGTATGTTTTCTGTTGTTTGATCCTTACTGCCTGACAATGATTGATGAGCTTTACCTATACTCCTGTGCAAATTGAACCCAATAACAGCCCATTGAGGAAAAGGCTCTTGGCCCTTCTCCTTTGAGAGATCGGCCACCTTTCCTCCCCAAGCAGATCATGTCTTGGTAGATTTATTCCCATCCGTGGCGGCCAGGGGGGGCCCTGCGGGCAGAGCTCCCCCACAGAATAAGACAACTATGAAGTAGGTTTTTAATACCTCAATTCTACATAGTAGTAAATTAAAACTTAAGATAGCCAAGTACCCTGTTCATGGTTGCACAGACAGTAAATGGATACAACAATCTAAAACTTAGTAATGCTAACTCTATGTAACAAAAAGTAAATATAAAATTTAGTATGAAATAGATAAGGATCATAATTATACAGCAAGTAAAGAACAATCACTATATAATAGAGGAGTGAGCTACTTCAACTACTGAAGAGTATTAGGAGGTATAAAATTTTGAACTGGGTCTATTTGATTCTAAATTGAGCTCCTAACTGTGTCACAATGTAAATGAGGTTGCTATATACTAGCAGGGTGGACATAGCGACAGGGAGGTCTTTTGAGTTACGGTGCCTGAAGGACTAAAGGCAAAACTAGGGAAAACATGAGACCTGCAACAATGTGATTGGAAACCAGCCCCAGTGGTTCTGGCCCAATTAAAGCTCAAATTCTAAGAAAGTTCTCAAATCTGATCTGTGATCTTTTTAACCCTTCTGGTCTCATTTTTAGTCTTCACAAAAAGAAAATAGAAAGGAAGAAACCAAAAATAAAAACACCCAACATACAGAGTTCTGTATATTTTTAATCCCAAGATTGTCCTAAGAACTAATACAAAGACAATTGAGAGAGAGTCAGAAACATTAAAATTACAATTACTGGACCGATGCTTTACATCAAATAGTAACTGAAAAATATTCCAGAACTGGGATAAGAATTGATAGGCTTAAAGGAGATGTACCATAAGGCCCTGACCCTCAAGTACTTTTTAGTCTATATGAGGAAATGAACCTTAAGTATCTGAAACACTTAGAAAATAAATCTCTAGTTCTCTGCTAGAGCTTTAAGTGGTAGAGCATTGGCAGAAATGAAAAGTACTGTAAATATTCACAGGAGGAGAAGCTAAATATTTCTTAAGGCTGTGTTGGTAGTGGTGCCACAGGACAGCCTAGCATCATGGTTTTCCTGGGATGGGTTGAGATCATCTACATCTCTGCCCAGACCGAGTAAAGCCTGAGTGCGATAAAAACTCAGTTTCATTTATCAAGTGACTTCCTTGTCAGTTCAAGTCAGGTCCCTAAAGCCACATAAACATTGATTTTGGTATTTCAAATCCTTTCTTTTAGACAAGAAAACAGATGATACTAAAACCAATCCTTTTTCTTCATGTTCTTTCCCCTATTCAATGAAGCAGGAATGAGGCTGCAGGAGTTCTCATCCTAACAGCTGTATCAGTCTTCTTATATAGTCCTGCATGTCCCTCTTCTTTAGGGTGCTTAGAGAATAAGAGAAAGAATATCACCAATATTCCCACCTTACAAATTTTGTTAGAACCTTGGTTTTTATATGAAACTTCATTTACTTCAACTCATATATTAAGCAGTATACTAAAGTATATATATTTCTGAATCTTGGGAAAGTAAGAATGCTACCTCTTCCCTCCCCCTATTGGCTACTTAAAGGATTACACTAAAGATATTTTGAATATGTTAACATGAATCACATTTCTTGAAGGCTGTGAACTAGGTGCTACTTTAATTGCACCACCATCACTTTATTTAACCCTCATAACAATCCCATGAGGTAGAGGTTAAGCATCTTGTTCAAGGTCACACAGCTCGTAATTAGTGGGTCCTGAACATGGACCTTGGTAGTGTGGCTTTAGAGCTCATACACTTACACTATCGTATTTACCCCCAAATGTCTTGCCAGTGTCATTACAGTAAGTTGCTCATCTGAAACTGAATGGGGATCAAGTTCCTCTTGACCTAAGACTATACATGTGTATTCCTACTCTTACATCTGTCTAGGTTTCCATAGACATATATACCAAATCAAACTCAAATTTGTAGATTTGAAGGGGGAATTCAATGGTTTTAAGTAACTTTTATTTAAAGCATGCCCAGAGGGAATCATGCAGCTAAGATCTACACAATATAACATTCAAGCAGGTAAGAATTGGGAACTCTTAAGACTTAAAAATTCATACTGGCAGGAAGATGCAGGCAATGATATGAAAACAAAATGATGCAAATGTAAGTGGATTAAATAGAGAGAAACATCAGTGGGGGAGAGGGAAATCTTTAATCAAGCCAAAGTGCTGAAGACAATAGAGATAGATGATATGGAAATGGTTAATAGTTTATATCTACTGAGATCAGCCCTACCGAGGTGAATTTTTCAGTCCTTCTAGCTCTTAATAACTTACTGTGGGAAGCCAGGAATATGTAGACTAGCAGGACTGAGATGAACTCTAAATCAAAATTTTATTTCAATGGGCTCAAAATCTGAGAGCTAGAAAGAAATTTAGATATCATTCAACCCCATCAGGAAAAATTGAGACCAAAGGAAGTTAATTAAGCTTACTTAGGGTCACTCTAACGTTGATTAATGTAAGCTTGAGTAAGAGAGTTATGTAGTGGCAGAGTCTATAGTGAAATAATAATTTTAAAAAATCTAACATGTAGTGTCCCATTATGGAAAGAACCGCACCCAAAAATCTCTTTAATGTTGTCCTTAAATCCTTTTGAAAATTAGCATCAAAAAGAATATAAAAGATGGTAAATTATAATGATTATTAATATACTTTTACAGAAAATTGTTCCTCATATTTTCTCTAAATTCTGATGAATTCTGCATGTTCATATTATATCTGGAACTGGAACCAGCTATAAGTTACTCGTCTCAATGTCTCATACCCTGGTCAAGACACATGGGCAATCGGATTTTTTTTTTTATGTTTGACAGTCATTTCTTTTCTTTTTAAAATTTTTTTATTTATTTTTATTTTTAATCAATTACAGTTGTATGCCTTTTCTCCCCATCCCTCCACCCCACCACAGACAAAGGATATTAACTATTCACAAAGCAGAAGATGAAGAAACTTAGGACTAACGAAGCACACAGGGCTAGGAAAATTAAAATGCAAAGATTGAACAGTGCGAGGCGGAAGGGAATTACATGCCATGAATGAGTTTGTATGTGAAATTGTTGACCGAAGCAGAATGTACAAAGTGAAAAGGAATGAAAAAGTTGGCTGTGATCTGGGAAAGAAAGACTAAGAGGATAAGAGTGCAAAATGTAGAAAAGATGGACTTCAGCGCATATGAAAAATGGAACCACTGAAAACAAACAGAGTGGTGTAAACATTGCTTGTGAGCGGTAGCAACCTGGATGTTATGTGGATTACAGACATGAGCCTAAAGTGTGGGAGACTACTTAGCAGGCAAAAGCGATGCTTCAGCCACGTGCTCCTCTGTAAGGTGGCAAGGTGACTGGCTTCCAGTAAATGACCCAGAATTTGATAATAATATTCTATTCTAAACATTCAACCATTTGTAAAAAACATATTCTCTGCTGGAAAGCCAATGTTTAAAGACTGTTTCTATCAGGAACTCTTTTCCCATTATCTATATAAGCAGTTATAGCAATAACTATATTTTATTTCTCTCAAATTTCATCTCGTAAACATTCACATTCTTTGACATAAACTTACAGGCAAAAACATGCTGATAAAGTAAGATATATCATTAAAGGGAGACTCTTGCCATCAGATATTACATTTTTCAGGCAGGACATCAGGTGTTTATGTGTCTGCTTTAATAATCTCTCTAATTTACCACCTTCGGTTACTCCTTTGCAGCGGTGGACTATAGTGTGGTCTCAATACCATACACCTTCCTTAGACCTCACAACGTGTTGCATAAGTTTCACTTGGAGTCAATCTAATGTTGATTTCACATTCAACTTGTTAGCCTTTTAATTTTTACTTCAAGGTTGGGTCACATACATCATATCAACAACCACAGTAATGTCCTATACTAATATCCAACTTAAAACTGTATTTAAAATATAATAGCCTATTACATTGTTATGACTTATGGCTGAAAGGACTGTGCAATTGGAAGAACTTATGGATGTTTATCTGATAATATAATGGTTTATAGCTACCATTTATTTGTGGTTTGCTACATGCCAGGCATAGTGTTAATATGTCTTATGTACAATATCTCATTTAATTTTTCCAATAACTCTATAGGGCATACATTATTATTATTTATTATTTTGTATAGGTAAATATATGAATAATTATTATAGTTCACCAAGCAATACATGCAGGCAATATGCTGAGCATTTTATGAATGTTTTGTGACTTAAACTTAACAATAAATACTAAGATAGGTTATATCTTTATCATGGTTTCACTGAGATGAAGAGAATTAAATAATTTGCATAGTTAATATGTAGCAGGTCCTGGCTCAGAAAAGTTAAGTGGCATTCTGAATAGGAAACAGAGATTAGATTTAAGAAAGCTTATGTTGACTTGGGAGTTCTGGTCTAAACCACTATAACTCTTGTCACTTAATCTGACTCCTGCCTACAGATGGATAATTTTCTGACCACCCAAAAGAGGGTGAAAGCTGTGCTACTAATTCATACAAGATACATTATAAATTCCTGTAACTATTACAATTATATCAAAATGATTGCACTCAAAATGTTTATACCCCACCACACACATATGCTAATATTTTGCTGTTACAATTTAACATCCTGAAGACATTTTCCATCATATTGGAAATCCTCTGATCCCTTTCTCTGCCCTCATGCAAAAACTTTGACATCAGCTTAAAGTTCTAAAATGAGTTATGTGTAGAAGCACTGAAGCCAAAATAAACAATTCTATAAATGTCTCAAAACAAGATTACTAAAGCATTCTTGTAAGACGTGGCACACTGTAACTTGTCCCTCCAACAACCATTGTGCAAGTATTTACAAAGCATCCATTATATACTGGTTAGTATTTTGAACACAAGGAATATAAATGTAGTCACTGAACTTCAAAAAGTCAATATTGACATGAAGGAAAAAGTATAATGTTGAATACTTATACAGCTGCCTATAATACAGCATGCAGAAGTACAACAGCATGCTGGTTTAGAGAGAAGACTCTGAAAATTGTCAGGTTTGAATGATGATCCAGTCCCTTGACTAGCTGGATAAGACTGGGAAACTTAAGCTCTGTGTACTTCAGATTTCTTATCCGTAAAATGGGGGAAGGATATTTCTGCATAAGGTGATACTGAGAATTAGCCAAGATAATGCTGGTGCCTCACAATTACAGCTAGCTAATCAATTTTATTGTCATGGAATGTGCTAAATATGTATAAATGAAGTCCTATGGGAACCCAGATAACTGGTTGATCTATTTCTTCTAGGG
Source organism: Desmodus rotundus (assembly GCF_022682495.2). Taxonomy (NCBI): domain Eukaryota; kingdom Metazoa; phylum Chordata; class Mammalia; order Chiroptera; family Phyllostomidae; genus Desmodus; species Desmodus rotundus. The sequence goes on along the minus strand of NC_071397.1, from coordinate 72,738,823 downwards.
GAGAGAGGCAGGCAGCTAGTGTTAGAAAGCTCTTTTCAGAGTTCTACCTTGATTCGCCCTGTGTCTTGATTTGGTTGTATGGAGAAAGCAGTAGAAACATATTTTGGGGGAGGAAACTATCCACACAGGGCAGAGAGAAATGGAAATGTAGCTGGAGAACTGTTGTTGCTCAATATGAAAGAGCATAGGGTTTTGGGTTAAAATAGTGGGATTAAAAAGGTAAATGAAAGAAGTGGTAAGAGGCAGATTATAAACACAAACTAAAGAAGAGAGCAGAACAATGTCTGCCAGCAAGGATCCTCAAACGTTAACTAAGTTTCTAGATGCTGAACGACTCAAAGGAATGATTATGACCCTCAGGCCCACTCAAAGAACACACACTAATTTGCTAGGAAAAATTGTAGCTTGTTCAAATTAAGTGCTCAGTAAATGCTTGTTGAATAGAATTGATCGGGCAAAATAAGACAGCTACCACAAGTTCTACCTTACATATCCTGCTGAATATATTCTGTAAGCACCAACCCAGAGGTAAGTGTTAATTCTATGGTAAGTGCATAATTAACACTTCTATTAGATTAACATAGAATAAGTCATGGGCATTTATTTCAAATACTCTCCATTTGAAGTGGTAGGGAATTCACACATTTCTTATGAGTGCTTGAAGGTTTCCTTCATTTCAACTTTTCCACCTAGATAGTTAAGCAACCTATATTTCTCCTAAAATTCAAAATAAAAAGCGTACTACTTATCTCAAAATAATATGCTGTCTTAAATCGACTCTGTTCCTCTGCATTGGCATGGACAGTCAAAGATGGCTTCAGGTAATTCATATCATTACACCAGCCCATTTAGAAGAGTGGGCTACAGCACGCACCGCAGTTGCTTTCATCAGGCACAGTGCACATTACCAATTAACTTGCGAGTAGTAACCTGAGTACCCAATTTCAAAAGAGATCAGCCCTGGAATAGATGATATGTATCAATTAAGTCAAGGTAAATGATTGACTTTGTTTTATGCTCAATCAAAATTATTATATTGTGTTTAACTTGTGCCATTTTCACCATGATTTTACACAACTGTTTGAGAAAGTAGGGAATTATTTTTGAATGTTTAAAGGATATGCAAAGGTCCTAGGGGCAATATCTACAGCGACATTTTCCAGTACTATACTATGATGAAAGCATATAAAAATGAAGCCACTTCAGCTGAAGGGAAAGTGTTTTTAATGGGAATGTACAAAATAGACAGATATAATAATAAACTCAATTATACATGTGGGTTCAGAAGATTTAGCACATAAATCCTACTATATCCTTTGCTCAACACAAACCAATGGTAACAAATAATGTATCATATGTAAATCACCCACCATCTTATGTAGTCATTAACATACCAATATTTTCTTCCTTTGATCTCTGCTTAAGTTATTAAATCCAGTATTTTCTGGATTTCTGTTTTAATCAAGTTTCATTACTTACTACAGAATACAAAGGTACTAGAGATAACTGGATTGAGCAGGTTAAAGCTGAATCATGTTTTAGGAACAATGAAAAACTTTTTAGAAACCAAATGCATAAGTAGAAACTAAATTTAGTTATAAGATCAATATCAATTTTCCATTTCCTTAAGTTGAGCAACTTGTCAATGTTTTGAATTACTACTTCTGTAGCAGAGGCATCTGAAAGGCTGTTTTCTGCAAATAACTGAATTTATTTTTCTGTAAAACACATTTCTGTACCTACAGACCTTTGGAGACTTGGTAACTTTCCTGCTTTATTGCAACTGCTTTTTTAAAAAATGCGTGGCTCTAATATACACTGCTTATTCGGAAAGAAACCTCGTAAGAGAAAATGAGAATGCATGTAACATAAACACTCTCTAAAAACTGCAGTAGATACTTAAGTTGCAGAGTTTTGGATTCCACTGGGACATGAAAATTAAGTGGATTCTACCGTAATAAAGCCTTCAGAGAGTGTTAACTAGCATTCTCAGCTGTGTACACTCTTGGAGTATAGCTGAAACTTTTTTCCCCCAAAGGAAGTTATATTCCAACTCTCCATATCTACCACAGTAAATAAGATGTGCTATTTGGTTAAATATTCATTGAAAATACAGTGTACAGAATTTTATGTGAAACTCTTTCACTATTATTACATTAGCAATGTGTTTTCTTTATTTCTTGCTTTTTTTAATAGACACTTTTTAGAGCACTTTCAGGTTCACAGCCAAAGCGAACTGGAATTGAGTTCCATATCCCTGCTGTCCCCCACACCTTTCCCACTATTATGCCTTCCATCAGAGTGGAACATTTGTAACAATCACTGAAGCTACACTGACACCATTGTCACCCAAATCCCATGGTTTACATTAGGGTTCACTCTTAGGGCTGCACATTCTATGGGTTTGAATAGATGTATAATTGAATGCATGCACCATATGCAATGGTTTCATTGCCCTAAAAGTCCTCTGTGTTCCATCCACCCATCCCTCCCTTTACCCAATCCCTGGCAACCAGTGATTTCACTTTTCACTTTGCCTTTTCCAGGATGTCATGGATGGAATCCTACAACATGCAGCCTTTTCAGATGGGTTTTTATCACGTACTAGTATGCACTGAGGGTTTCCACATGTATTTCAGGACTTGACAGCTCATTTCTTTTTTAACACTGAAAAGTATCCCGTTGTCTGGATGCACCTCGTTTATCTGTTCACCTATTGAAGGACATCTTGGTTGCTGCCAAATCTCGGCAATTCTAAATAAAGCCACTGCAAACTTTCATGTGCAAGTTTTTGTGGGGACATACGTTTTTAACTCATTTGGATGAATACCAAGGAGTGTGACTGCTGGGTCATATGGTAAGAGTTTTGTGAGAAACTGTAATATTTTCTTCCGAATTTGTTGTACCAATTTTCATTCTCACTAGCAATGAATGAGAGTCCTACTGGTCCACATCCTCACCAGGATATGGCACTGTCAGTGTTCCAGATACTGTTCATTTTAACAGACACGCAGCAGTGTCTTAGTGTTGTTTCACCTTGCATTTCCCTGATGACATATGATGCGGAGCACATTTTGTATGTTTCCTTCGGTGAGGTGTCTGTTAAGGTCTTTGGCCCATTTTTTAATCAGGTTTTTCATTTTCTTATCTTGGAGCTTTCAGAGTTCTTTTATATTTTGGGTGATAGTTCTTTATCAGACATGTCTTTTGCAAATACATTCCCCCATTCTGTGGCCTGTCTTCTTATTTTTTTCACGGTATCTTTTGCAGAGCAAATTTTTTAACTTTAATGAAACCCAGCCTACCAATCATTTTTAATGGAGGTTACCTTTGGCATTGTTTCTAAAATGTTATCACTCTCCCAAGGTTATATAGACCACTCTTATGCTTTCTTCCAGGAGTTTTAGTTATGTGTTTTTACATTTAACCCTGTGACCTAATTTGAGTTACTTTTTGTGAAGAGTATAAGGTCTGTGTTAAGATTCTTTTTTTTTTTTTTCGCCTGTAAATGTCCTGTTGTTCCAGCGTCATTTATTGAAAACACATTTTTTCTCTATTAAATTTCTTTTACTCCTTTATCAAAAATCAGTTATATTTTAACCTCTATTTCTTGTCTCCCTCTTCTGTTCCACCGACCTATTTCTATATTCTTTCACCAGTATCACTGTCTTGATTATATAGCTTTAAAGTAACTCTTAAAGTAAACATCAGTCCTTAAACTTTATTCTTTTTCAATTTTATGTTGGCTATTCTGGGTCTTTATTCTCTCCATATACATTTTTTAATTGGTTGGTTTTTAATTGCTTGTTAAGATAGGGGAAAGGAGGGAAAGAGAGAGAGACAGACAGGCAGAAAGAAACATCAATTTGTTGTTCCAATTAATTATGCATTCATTGGTTGCTTCTTCATGTACCCTGGCTGGGGATTGAACCTACAACCTTGACACAGTGAGATATGCTCTAACGAACTGAGCTATGTGGCCAGGGCCCATATAAACTCTAAAATCAGTTGTTGAGATCCAAACAAGTGACTTCTGGAATTTTTATCGATATTGCCTTGAATCTTTAGGTCAAATTGGGAAGAACTGATCCCTTGACAAGTATTCAGTTACTATTCATGAACATTAAGTATTTTCCATTTATTTGGGGCTTTTTAAATTTCTGTAATCAGTTTTGTAGTTTTCCTCATATAGATCAATCTATGTATTTTGTTAGACTTATATCTAAGCATTTCATTTTTGAGGGTACTAATGTAAATAGCATTGTTGTTTTTTTAATTTCAAATTCTAATTCTTCATTTCTGATATATAGAAAAGTGATTGACTTTCATACATTAATCTTGTATCCTATAACCTTGCTATAACTGCTCATTAGTTCCAGGGTTTTTTTTTTTTTTCCTGTCCATTTTTGCAGTTTTATATAGAAAATTGTGTACTTTGCAAACAAAACCAGTTTTATTTCTTCCTTCTCAGTCATTATATATTTTGATTTCCTATCTTACCATAATAGGAAGGATTTCCAATACAATGTTGAGAAGAAGCAGTGAGAGAAAACATTTTTGTCCTGTTCCTGATCTTTGTGGGAAAACTTCAGATTTCTTACATTAAATATGACATTGGCTGGAGGATATTGTAGATGTCATTTATTAAGTTGAGAAAGTTTCCTTCTATTCCTAATTTACTAAGAGCTTTTTATTTTATTTTAAAGTATATTTTATTGATTATGCTGTTACAGTTGCCCCATTTCTTTTCCCTTTTATTTCCCTGTGCCCTGCACCCCCCTCCCACCAGCATTCCCCCCACCCCCACCCATAATTCATGTCCATGAGTCATACATATAAGTTCTTTGGCTTTTCCATTTCCTAAACTATTCTTAACCTCCCTCTATTTTGTACCTACCAATTATGCTTCTTATTCCCTGTACCCTTTTCCCCTCTCTCCCCCTCCCCTCCTGCTGATAACCCTCCACGTGATCTCCATTTCCATGATTCTGTTTCAGTTCTGGTTGTTTGCTTAGTTTCCTTTTTGGTTTAGTTGTTGATAGTTGTGAGTCTGTTGTCGTTTTACTGTTCACAGTTTTGATCATCTTTTTTATAGGCAACCTATCCATGCAGAATGGCAAATGTAGCCCAGCCCTATCTGAAAACCAATAGGCACGAGTCAGCACACAGGCAGTCAAACCCAGGGATCGGCTTTCCCATGGGAAACCAAGCCTGCATTATACCTAGGCTGCTTTGTGGTTTGCTTTTGCTTAAACTCCCTCACCCTGAGTTGAAGCAGCAAATGTTTACTGCATATCTTTAAAGTAACTTCCTAAAGTCTGTGCTAATTCTCCCAAGGACAGAGTATAACCAGACCAATCACTCTTATTGATCCCTTGCATTTGCAATATTTTTTCCTTGTTAATCTGTAACAAGTAATCAGTAACATCCTTTCCTTTGTTATCTGTAAAAAGTAATCACCTAAAGTAAACCGAGCACAATGAATGAGAACCTTCTTTGATGTAATGCTACTGGAAAGCAATAAAAGCCTGTGAAGGCAAGGGTCAAGGCACTCTCTCTCTCAGAGAGTGGCCGTGCCATCCCTCTTTCTCCGCAGGACTTCCATAGTCCGTGTGAATATGTTTGTTGCATCTACAACATATTGACTTCGCAGGAGGGAGTCCACATCACTTTTTCTTAGATAAGTCCCTTTAACGTTTCATATAATAAGAGCTCAGTGAGATGAACTCCTTTAACTTAACCTTTTCTGGGAAGCACTTTATCTGACCTTCCATTCTAAATGATAGCTTTGCTGGATACAGTAATCTTGGATGTAGGTCCTTGCCTTTCAGGACTTTGAATACTTCTTTCCAGCCCTTTCTTGCCAGCAAGGTTTCTTTTGAGAAATCAGCTGATAGACTTATGGGAACTCCTTTGTAGGTAACTGTCTCGTTTTCTCTTGCTGCTTTTAAGATTCATTCATTTCATTCTCTTTAAACTTAGCTAATGTGATTATGATGTGCCTTGGTGTGTGCTTCCTTGCGTCCAACTTCTTTGGGACTCTGAGCTTCCTGGCTTTCCTGGAAATCTATTTCCTTTGCCAGATTAGGGAAGTTCTCCTTCATTATTTTTTTGAAATAAGTTTTCAGTTTCTTACTCTTCCTCTTCTCCTTCTGGCATCCCTATGATTTGGATGTTGTAATGTTTAAAGTTGTCCTGGAGGTTCCTAAGCCTCTCCTCATTTTTTTGAATTCTCATTTCTTCATTCTGTTCTGGTTGAAAATTTATCTCTTCCTTCTGTTCCAAACTGTTGATTTGAGTCCCAGTTTCCATCCCATCACTGTTGGTTCCCCATATATTTTCCTTTATTTCCCTTTTCATAGCCTTCACTTCTTCTTCTATTTTGCAACCACACTCAACCGTTTCTGTGAGCATCCTGATTACCTGTGTTTTGAACTCCGCATCTGATAGGCTGGCTATCTCTTCATCTCTTAGTTCTATTTTTGGAGCTTTGATCTGTTCTATCATTTGGGCCATATCTCTTTATCTGGGCACAGCTGTTACATTGTAAGGGGCAGAGCCTTAGTTATTCATCAGGGCAGGGCAACCCACGTCACTGCGTTGTGGCAATGTATGCAGGGGAGGGGTCTGAGAGGGAACAATGTCCCTTGCTTGGCTCTCGCCCCACTTTCAGTCACTTCCCCTGCTACCCACAAGCAAATTGGGCTCTTCTGGTGCTGATTCCCAGGTGGGTGGGTTTGTGTACATTCTAGGACCCTGTGGGTCTCTCCAACAAACTCTCTTGTGAGGCTGGGAGTTTCACCCCCCACTGCAATCCCCACAGACTTGATGGCCAGAGGTTTTGGGGCTTCCTTTTCCCGCACTGGAAACCTGGGTTACACGGTTTGTCTCACTCCCTAGTTGTTCTTCCTGGTTTATCCACATATAAATGCAGGACTGCCTGGTCCTCCAGCTGCTGCCTTTCTGCATGTCCTCTGCCTGGCTGCCCACCCTTCCTACCAGTATGGATGAATGCTTCTTCTTTAACTTCTTGGTTGGCAGTCTTCCACACAATTCGATTTTCTGACAGTTCTGGTTATTTTTTGTTTTTAAATTTGTTGTTGTCCTTTTGGTTGTGTGAGGAGGCAGTGTATTTACGTATGCCTCCATGTCGGCCAGAAGTCCATATTCCCTTCTTACCAGTTTTTTTTTTAATGAATGTTTGATTAGCAAGTACTTTTTCTTCATTTAGTGTTATGTTCATGGGTTTTTTTTTTCCTACTTTAGCCTGTTAGTGTAACTGATTGCATTAATTGGTTTTTAACTTTGAACCTTCTTACATAACTGGGAAAAATTGCACTTGGTCATGGTGTGAATTTATATGCTGTTGGATTTAATTTGCTAATATTTTGTTTAGGATTTCTGCACCTATGGTCATAAGAGATATTGGCCTGTAGTTTTCTTATAATATCTTTGGTTTTGGTTATAGAGTAATGCTGGTCTCATAGAATGAGTTAAGAAATATTCCCTGTGCTTCTGTATTCTGAATGAGATTTTAGGGAACTAGTGTAATTTCTTATTCAACTATTTGGTAGAAACTCACCAATGAACTGATTTGAGACTAATGTTTTCTGTTTTGAAAGGTTATTAATTATTCTTATTTCTTGTATACATATAAGCCTATTTAGGTGGTCTACTTCTTTTTTGTGTGAGTTTTGACAAATTGTATCATTCAAGAGGTTGGTCTGAAACACTGCATATAGGTTATTAAATTTGTGGGCATAGAGTTGTTCTTAGTATCTTATTATTAATCTTTTAATGTTCATAGGATCTGTACTCATGTCCAGCAAATATATTTTAACTAAATTCCTTGGAATTACCTTGAAGAGCTTAAATTGTGCTCCACACAACAGGTATTAGTTACTGTTCTCCAAAAACAAACAAGGAAAATAGCTATAATATTCACATGAAACAAAACAAGAAGAGAATACAAGTATCAGTACCAAAAAGCATATTGCTTACAATATGTTTGAATACCACCTTTGTGTTTAATACTACTGGTTTTTCCAAAAAATCAGGGGGCCAGCTGATGGCTACAGATCCAGAAAACATCATCTGAAACTTACATAGTTCATACAGTTAAATGACCCCATAGTGCAATAATCAGTCATATTCCAGTCACAAAATTTTAATCATTATCATCATGAAGTTTTTATATGAGCTGGGTGCTAGAGAGCAGTAAAAAAAACACTTGGACCATCTGTGAAAATACCTATGCTAATGAATAATTAAAACCTATTGAAACTTTTGAGAATAGAATAATTCTTTAAACCCGAAGTGGTTATGTGATTGATATGACACTGCTGACCTATAATAATGAAAGTCCTTATCCTATTTGAAAAAAATATTAAGAAATATGTTATATTACATTTAATATGCAAGGACAATGAGTGTTTACTTTGAAATCAGATTACCCAGGAGGGAGACAAATGATGCCTTTAGTTTTGTACTTGTCTCAAAATATATATATTTAATTGACAGATACAGGAAATGTATCAGATTTTTTAAAATAACTGTTTCCTGCCATGTAAGTAAACATATATTGACTACATCTTCATAACCTCTTATTCAGGACTAAAATTTATTAAGCATTCATGCCAGACACCCAGTGACGCTCTTGATGTACACAATCTCCTGCGGGGGTGGGAGGGTAGGGGCATTGTAAGCATCTAAAGCAGGGCCTGGTGCATGGTTATCCCTCAATATACTTTTGTAGCATGCACAATAATGTATCATATTTATTTAGTCCTCTTCAAATAATATAAAATAAGTATTACCATCCCCAGTTTACATGTGAAGAAATGGAAGCCAACAAATGTGAACCCCATGCCAAAGGCACCAAGCCAAACCTCATCATATCTAGGATTTAGGCCTAAGTCTGCATCTGCCAGATGTAAAAGGCCACCTGCTGCCTATTCTGCAAACTCGCCTACTCCCTCACCCAGTTCTGTGTATAGATATACATAGATACTCTACAAGTATGTATACTGTATGTATCATATGATACAATGATTTTAAACGTGTTATTCAATACATTTTTGTTAAACAGCAAACCGGGGTTACTTCATTTCTCTTTAGCATGAATTACAATTCTTAAAGTTCTTTCAAAAATAAACCACTGGGAAATTTATGAATTTTTAATTCAATAATTGCATTAAAACAAACAAACAAGCAAGCAAAATATAACTATGAGCCATTGAAATTAAGAACAAACTGACAGTAACCAGAGGGGATGGGGGAAGGGGAGAACAGGGGAAAGAAGGGAAAGGGCCATCAAGAAACATGTATAAATGACCCATGGACAAAGCCAAAGGGGCATAGGATTGAGGGTGGGAGGTGGAGGTGAGTGGGGTGGGGGCAAGTGGTGGGGGGAAAATGGAGACAACTGTATTAGAACATTAATTAAAAAATGATAAAAAAAATAAAATAGCAATGAAAAAATATCCTTAGGTGAGGGTTAAAAATAAGTTAAAAAATAAAAGATACTCAAAAATTGCTAGATAAATGTGAAAACTGGTGAGCATACAATAATTGCTGAAGTGCCTTCATGATCTATTACAGAAGGCCGCTTTTCCTGACTTTGCCTTCACAATCACCGAGAATGACACCGTCAGCTTCTCACCATAAAATACACTACTTACGGCATGTGTAATTCATTTATAAAATGCATGTGGAAAATTGACATGCGAGATCCTGGTGTGAGGCTTCTTTTAACAAATTTTTAAACTGAGCAATTATCATATCATTTACCTGCTGTGCACTGCTTTTGGTGGAAATTGCTCTTTGGGTTTCTGAGACAGATTGGCAAAAATTTAAGTATAAAGGTATTTTTTTCTTTTTTTATAAAGACAGCAGAAGACCCTTGTAAACCCTGCTACTTTCTCTTCAGGTAGCTTTCTTCTCCACACAAAGGGTTCTGTGCCTTTACAGCACAGTGTCTCTGACTTCAGTTCTAGGCCTGCCGATTTGCACGCATTTGATCTCTGAGCCTTGATTTCCATGGGCCAACAGAGAACATTAGCTCTTTTCTCATAGTACTTCATGGGTGAGATGAGGCAGCGAACTATCAGGCTCTGTAGAAAAGTAAGGGTAATACTATCCGCACAAATTTTAAAGGAGAATATACAGTTTGGGTTTGAGATGTTGAGAGATATAATACCCAAAACTGAGGGCTTTCACATCTTCCATCCACTCCAATTTGTTCATGTCATTTTCCTCTCTCAGTATAGTGTATACCCACCATGATACTCAGGCCAGAAACCTGAAATCATCTAAACCCACTATGTCTGCATCACTCCAGACACAACTATCCTGACCGCTAGCAAGTCTACATCTTCATGGCCACCACTCCAATCCTTGCTTTCACCCCTTCTCATTAAACTACTGTAATAATGTACCTACTGGGACCCTTGCCGCTTTATTTCAGTATCCCCTGGCAGTCAAAATGACTTTCCCAAACGGAAAACCTAATTTTGTCAGTTCATTCCTTAAAACCTTCAGTTGGTGCCTGTCACTCTCAGGATGAAGGTCAAAACCCATGTTATGTTTTCTGAGTCCTTATTGCACCTGGCCCCTCTTTTCACTCTAGGATACAGCCATGCTGCCATTTGCAATTCTGTGAGAACATCATGTCCTATGACATCAGGCCTCTAATTAAAATGCCATCACACTCATGTCAATCACAGATACCCAATTGCTGTCACAGTCTCTCAGAGTTAGGAACTATTAGCACATTTAAAAAGGGATATGTGCCTGTTTTGTAAATATTTTAATTGTGGTGACCCCGCCCATTGCCACAGGTAACTGAGAATTGGCCCTAACTTTAAATTGGCACAGAACAGGAAAAGAAGAGTCACAGATTTTGATGCATATTAATAGAAAAAAGGTTATGCATGTGAATGTCAATTAAAAGTTCTTGTGAACGTGTAAGGAAAGCATGCCCTGATGAAAGAGCAGTTGCCAAATATAAACTTTATATCATCAAAATTCAGGGATATTTGGTATACAGAGAAAATAAAGCCATCATTATCATTCCACCAAGAGAAAAATATTTACACAGCTAGTATTTACTAATATTTTTTTGATATAAAAATGTAATGATGACAATAACAATGCCAAAAAGACTAGTTAGCATCCTATTGGGCATAATCGTGTGTCAAGAACTCTATAGGATATTTGGCCTAGAAATATATATATGTTTAATTATTGACACAACATATTTGTTTAATATAACATAAAAATGTGATATTTTCTAAATATCACATCTATACATGAATACGGGAATGTTCAGAGATGTTAAGTAGTTAGCCCAAAGTTACTGTAGTAATAAAAAGTCAGAATTCATTGTGTATGAAATACATATGATATATATGTAGGCAATACATAAATAACTGCATTTTTTAATATAAAGTCTCATAAAAAGTTATATGTTCCAGTATGATTTTATTATGAATCAAAATAGAAAACAGTTTACTTTTCTTCAAAATATTTTTTTTCACATTTGGAAGGCCTTTTCTTTGAGATAAATGTTTGATATATTTAAAAGGCATAATGATTATTTATTGCTATAATAAATGCTAAATAATAATTTTATGTAATTTCACTTCATAAATACCAACCACGTGTTAATAGGAGAGTATAGTCACATACTGAGAATGTGTATTTTTCAATTCTCAACAAAATTATATTGATTTATATTTTTGAGATCCTATTTAGAAAAAATATCATATAGAAAATCTAATAGAGAGTTGGCTTATAAGATTAATTAAAAATTTGTGACACTAGTTCTGTAAACTTGGAAGAATTTTAGTAAATATCTTAAATTTTTATATTGGGCATTTGTTAAGAACAAACATTTGGAGCAGGTATATAACTTATTTTTTTAATATTTTCAATTAAAATAGCTTTTTAATTCAAATTTCCATTTCTCAATGAATGGATAATAAAAGGAATCCATAGGAAAAACAAACAAAACCCCAGGAATTCATTAATTTAAACTGTATACAAGTACATATTAGGAACCAGTTATCACATCTTCTATATAAATTTCTCACATCTTCTATATAAATTTCTCACATACAGTAGGACCTGTCTATATTTAAATGATTCTGAAATAAAGAAAATGTAGCTAGTAATGTTAAGTAACTGGGGGAAAAAGAATCTCGTAAACGTCTTATAAAATAATAACAGTTTGATTTTCACGGATGTTTGGCATAGGAGTGGAAAGGTCACTAGGGTCAGAGTTAGAGGACTAAACGCTAAATCAGATCCAGCCCTTGCCACTAATTCAGAATCCAAAGTCCTGCTCCAGTTTCCCTTTCTCTCACTCACCACTCACGGCCGTGGATACTGCCCTGCCGCCCCGTGCTTAGTGGTGATTATTTGCCTCTGTCTTTGTGTTCCTAAAACACCTACCCCATCCCTTACCCTTGGCATTGGCTTTATTTTTCTCTCTCATGAGGTAGGAGCTGGATCTTATTTACCTCTGTGCTCTTTGCCCACCTACAATCTCCGTGGCTGCTCAAGGTGCTGGAGAGGTGAGAGCATTAATTTAGTGACAATTGTTCATTATATTTAGCATAAAAATAATTGCATTTTCTCTAACAAGCCTTGTCATTCAACAAAAGCGTCATTTAACATTTATGGACCTTATTTTCCTCAAGTTGTAGCAGGACATTATAGCTGGATTTTTGCAAGTAAATTCTGGTCCTCAAAGTCTATAGTTTCTCATTTCAAATTAGCTTTTCTCAGTATCTTCAAGAAGCATTATGGTATTTACTAATTATATCTTTCTGTATATATTATGAGCCTGCTAGGAGATTCAACTCAAGTTTACTAAATTATAGCATATTTTCCTAAAAGTAATAAGTGAGTAATTTTCTCCTTCCTTTAAGTTCCCTTTACAAAATGTATCTGCAAGAGAAAACAGAATTTATGAGTAATTACCAAGATCTATACATAAGAACTATACTTACACACTTAAAAAAATAACACCATTGAATTTGAGTAAAGAGCAGAAACAGAATGTTGTTTAAAAACAAATGCAAATCTTGCATAAAACTTAAGTAAATAAAATATGATCATTTCATTAAACTAGTAATGTAGCCTTATTCGAAAAAGTCTTGTCTGGTCCCACCAATCATATCTAAAATTGATTTTATTACTGTACAGAGAAATACCATGCCTTGTATTTTTTCAGTTATATTGGTAAATAAAATAAGTTCCTCAGTCATCAAGGGGTCCTTGACAGATCAAAATCTTTGAGATAGAGGTGCCCAGTAAAAACTGCATACAGGAATGTTAATATACAATTCAAATATTTTAATATCAGCTAAGTGATTCTTTCTATAGACTAGGGAATTTATTTTTATTTTATCTATACCATCATATGCTAATGAATAAATAAACCCTTGAAACTGACTTCTTTGCATTCTAGTTTTGTTACTATGGTGGTATTTACACTGATAAGGTAAGTTAGTTTATGATCAAAAACTTAGTCTGCAAGGCCTCCCTATTCCCCTGAAGTTTCTGGCACTAGGATGTGGCAATATGATATATCTGGAAATATAGTAGTAGAAAAATTGTTAAAGATTCATATACCCAGAATGATAATTACAAAAATATTTTTCTCATGTAGAGAAATAAAGAAAAGGACATAAAAGGTCTCCTATAATGAGCAGGGAAAATAATTTGCCAGCGGTTGTGTGTGAGCTTGTGGGCAGACTAAATCCAATCAAGGAGGACAGTTAAGATACACTAATTATCTTCAGTGTATTTCTTCCTTTTTCTTACTTTTTTTTAAATAGAGGAATTTGTTCTATTAATGATTTTTGGTATAATATTAACTTAAGTGAAGTAATATAGTTATTGGAAGATTATTACAAAGAACATCACCAACATCTATCTCCACATTAAATACAAATTGGAAACTGATAAAACAAATATTTAAGATATACAGAAGCATCCAGTAAAATGTAAAAATTGAGGTTCAAATCTTTACAAATATTACTGACCATCAGAAGTATTTAAGTGAAAATAGTGAAGAGTATCACTTGGGTGGATTTAGAGTGATTGATCTGGAAGAAATTGCAATAGACCAACTAATCCTGTTCTAACCTTCTAGGAATATGACAGCTTTTCAAGTGAGACCTTGAAGAATTCAGCAAATATCTGTGGCAAATTGTATAGTATCTTCAATTTACAGATGTAGAACCCCAGGGGAAGATGGGAAACAACATCGGCCAAGGTTGTGTCAGATCAGATGCCCAGTGCAGGGAACTTTGGGTCTCCAGGAAACACCCTGGAGGTCTGATTCTCAGAAGACTGCTGAGCAAACCTCCAGGACCAGATTTCTATGAGATTCCCTATGGGTGTTAATCTATATTTCACACTTTTTAAATTCTTTGATGCCAAAGCTTCTTTTCCCTTCTTGGTTGATAATCCCGTTCCTTCCACCAATTCTGTGTGCAAACAACACTTTTTTCTTTTTTTTTTCATCTGAATATCAATTATTTCTTCTCTGTCCACTGCCTTTAATTTTGCCTTGAGTATTTTCTTTTCGTCTCATTGACTGCAGAAAGTCAGGTCTCCTGAATCTCAGGAGGCTGTCACTTTAGGGTGAATTATGCCTTGATTAATACTCCTCAGTGCTATAGGCTTAGCAAAATAAATGGCATACCTGGGACAGGAAGTTTTGCACTGACATATCCTGTTATCTATTTATATGCCAACTTAGTAGAATTGCTAAGCAGAAGGAGGTAAGAAATGAACATGGTTATAAGTCAGTAAACCATATCTTGCTTCAGCTATATGAAAATTAGAACACTATTAACCTTTTCCAAGTGATCACATTATTATTTAAGGTTATAAACACTTAAAAAATAAACATATCCCTTTCACACACAAACACAGAGGGGAAAACTCTAATTTATGATTTTACATGGGAGATTATATATATATATATATGATTATGTAGCTAAGGAGTTCTACCTCATACTGAAGAATCCTTCCACAATTCCACTACATTTTGTCCAAATGCAATAATATGAAGTTTGACCACTTTCTTCACTCCCACTGCTGCGCCTGGCAAAGACATACCAATAATGAGTAACCACAGATTACTCATTGATGGGAAATAACACCATAGATAGGAAGAGAAAGAAGGAAAATAGTCCAGGACATATTTTCATTAAAATTGCTAACACAAATAATGTCAATATTTTCATTATTTCAGAAGTGATGAAATAATTCTATGAGGAACACAAGATTTAAATGTATAAATACAGCTTGATACACTATTTGCTGAGCCGTGGCCACGTGTAAGACTCTGTTCTAGCGGAGGGCATGCTGTGCTGCACCAGCCGCTCTTCAAGACTAAAACACTCCTTCCCCCAGCTGCCGCTGGGCTGTTGGCTGCTGACAGCTATAGGCTGAGTCCCTCTTAGGAATTTCCTGGTCAAAAGGCAGCTGCTTTCTCCAAGGTTACACCTCTTTCCTGGGTGCCTACTGCATCCAACGACTGTCCAAGATCAGGGTAGAAAAGTCCAGCCTCCAAGCACGGATTTGGGGATGAGAAGTATCATACAGGCTCTAGATCTCCTTGTGGGATTGGCTGAGCCTTTGTTGCAACCTCATCACTGTTCACCTTATCTCTCAGGTCAGTTCTGCTTTCCTCGCTTCCTCACAAGTGTTCTTTCCAAGAGAACTAGTCAATAACCTACCTGCAAGCAAATCTCTACTTTAGTGTATATTTCCTGGGCAAAATAAACTAACTGTAAATATCAATGAACTGAAAACGATGTAGATATTGTTCCAGTCTTTAAATAACCTACAATGTAATTGAGAATCGAGGTAGGGCTAGAACATCTGTTCTATGAAACCTGGGATCAGTAAGAAAAATGAACAGATAACCTACAAAGTACACTATGGAGAGTATAACAACAGGGGTAAACAGGTCCAAGGAGGAAGAAATAAAACGTGCTTTGGTAAATAAAAAGATGTTTCATAGAAAAGGTATCTGTTGCAAATTATTCTTTGAAAATCTAGAAATTACTGACATTTTTATAGAGTAAGCCTTTTGCAGTCAGGCAGGAAGAACATTGAGAACAAAGTGAAAGTCCTAGAGGGGCAGATGGAGAAAAGACATGGGATAAATGTTTGGGAAGGAAGAATGGCCAACTTGTGGAGGTTTCTGAATGCAATAGGAAGGTGAATTTTTTAATAGGGTATGGGAGTCATTCGTAGGTGTTTGAACACAGGGGTGATATATTCAGATTGGGCTTCAAAGAGTGGACGAGGCTGGAAGCCCAATCTTAGGAATACGGCTCGAGAGCCCCCTCCAGTTGTAACCTACTCCAGGATTGCTACTCCAGACAGGAAGCCATGACATAAATGCCAAGGGTTCTGAGGATGGCTAACAGCAGGCTAGCGTGAGGGATGGGAGGAAGGCCAATACGCACTGGTTGGTGATGTTTTATCAGAGCACACTCAGAGCCAGAAAGAAAAAACACATCTAGGTTTGAGGAATAAAAAGCAGGAGTATAAACAAGTTCAGGGAGTTCAGGCTAGGCTAGAAGTCAGTGCATCGTATAAAGGGTTATATACAGCCTCTGGCCCACACTCAAAGGCTCAGCATAGCCAGGACAGAGGTGACAGGCTGGGAGAATTAGAAAGGGATGAAGGCCTGGAAGTCACGCTCTGGACAAAAACAAGTTCATCGGGTTCATAAAATGTGTATACGATCAATAGGACAAAAGCTCACAAGGGGCGTAGCTGCAGAAAAGCAGTGAGCATTGAGGCTACTATAGGGGAGAAGATATTTATAAATGAGATACAGGCTTTTAGCCTCAAAGGAAAGACATGCTGACAGTGGAGTGACTGAAGGTAAAATGTAAGTAGATACTGATTTGTTAGGTTAAAACAACAAATCAATGATTGCTCTCCTGTTTCCCAATCCAGGACTTCATGCCATTTTTTCTTTCTATTGAATTTATTGGGGTGACACTGGTTAACAAAATACCAGGAATTTACAAGTAGGTAGAAAATGCATAAATGACCAACACCACAATAACTGGTCACAGCTTACCCTGGCATGGAATCAGAGGTCAGCTTCACAAGAGACCATCTGGAATTTTCTATGAGTGCCAGAAGGGGACGGATACCTCCTGGCTGGTTGCTGAGCGAGCACAGCCACCAGTGATGCTCTTAGTTGAGGCAGGTGGCACCTGCTAGCAGAATTCAGAGACTAAAAATAGCAACATCACCTCTATGCATGGCTCTCATCCATTCACCAACACCTGAGCCATATCTTCACGGGTGAGCTGGGCCTGAGCAAGCCACACTCTGGATCTGGCCATGCTGCTGATCACCTAATTAGATAACCAGGAACTGCTTCTGCGCTGCAGCCTCTTCCCCTGGGCTTCTGTGGACCTCACAATTGAAAATTCACACCCAGTTGTAAAGACGGAATGGGACTGCTCTCCTGAATGATTTCACTCCAGACTCATTGTGCATACTTGACTGGAGTGAATGCAGCAGCTCGACTCTCTGGCCAGCTGCCCCTAGCAGATGACTCTGGGAACTGAGGCAGCCGGGAACACAGCTTCTTACTCAGAATTCTCCTGAAGCTCAGGGATTTGTATCCAACAATTCTAATGAAGACAGTTTCCTATGTGAAAATCTTGCTAGGACACAGTTCTGTGGAATTGAGCTATGAACAATTTTTAAGAGAAAATGTTGAAAAGAGGCAATAAAATTCAATAAAGCCTGAGCCACAAAGATGAAATTCCATATGCAATGAAACTGAGACTGACGATGTAGTGGCCAACTGTGTTTGCAGAATGGCTGCTCAGACTTCCTGAAAGGTAAGAAACAGACAGGAATGTTTTCCAAATGTAGTGTGCCCCCTAAATACAACTTTAGGGAAGCCAACCACCCACTTAGTCGAAAAACCACATACAACTTCAGCTGGCCTTCCATAAAGGAAGATTTCCAACCAGGAAATCAAAACAGCTGTAAAACCAAAGTTTAGAAGGAAACAGAAGAAAAAACTGGGGTCCCTGTTGACAGGAGCTAAAATAATTTTGAGGAGTCACGGCAATAGCAAAAGCTCCTCGTGAGTCTACTCCATGGTATTCCAAGTGGTGTCACTTCACCCGGGCCCACAGGACCAGACGGCATGGGTTAGAGCACCCACCCTCCACCATCCATCTCTTAGAATGTCCTTTCTCATGAAACGCTTCCTCCTTCCTCCCCCCTGGATTGCCAGCTGTGTCGCCCCTCAGAAAACAATATTAAACGCCTTGGTTATGTTTCCACAAAATTTATAATTAAGTTTTTCTTCAAAGTAAGTTCAAAAGCTTGGTGGACAACAAAACTTTTTTCTGCAGTCTGAAGAAAATATTTAATGCTGCCCATATGCACCAACTAATAGTCCTGCTGGCCACAACTAGGCTCTCCCGTATTCTTCCTCCAAAAAAATGGAACCTGAACACACCTGGAAATGTGTGATACAACTGAGAGTATGATGAAAAGAATGAAAGCCAAGTGTCTTTCATTAAATAGTCTTTTACAATCATTGGCTGAGACTGAGTTGGCAAAACTATTTTAAGACTAAATTTCATTGACATAACAAATTGTGCATGCAATTTCCAACTAGAGGTACCAAAAATAAGAGAAGAGAGTAACATTTATTGAACACATACTATGTATCTTGTAAATTATATCATCTCTCACTCAAGTGCTACTGTAAGAGCTTGCTTTTCTATGTCTTCCTCATTTTTTGTTCTTAGTATAATTACTATTACTAGAGTGTTTAAGAGTTTGGGTAGGGGAGGCAGAGTACTTAGGTTTGTATCCTTAATCTTCCACGTATTAACTACAAAAGCTTGAATAAGTCATTCAAATTCCTCAGCTTTCCCATATATAAATTGAGAACACAAATAATACCCATTTCATAAAGTTGCATTATAGATTGCATAACCTAGTACATGTAAAGATGTTAGAACAGTATGTCTCACACACTGCCACATACACATTTCCTCAACTAGATTTTGTTTTGTTACTGATTGTTACATCTGACTGTTAAATGCACAGAATAGGTACCAACAGGTATCAGGATAAGAGGATGGACTTAATTTAATCCACACACTAGCTCTGTAACATAGATTTCATTATTTTTGAATTACAACTGAGAAATTTACATCTTCAAGAAGAAAGTTGAATGGAAAATAGTATAGAGATTCCTCAACAAATTAAATACATAATTACCATATGACCCAGTAATTCCATTTCTGACTTTATGTTTGAAGAAAATGACATCATTATCTCAAAGAGATATCTGCACCCATATCCATTACATCATCATTTACAATAGTCAGTCAAGACATGGAAACTAATGTAACTAACCACTGATGAATGAATGGACAAAGAAAATACGATACAATGAAATATGATGCAGCCATAAAAAAGGAATCCTGCCATTTGTCACAGTATGAACGGACCTTGAGAGTGTTATGCTAAGCGAAATAAGTTAGATACAGAAGACAAACACTGTATTAACTCACTTGTAGGGGGAATCTAATAAAAAACAAACAAACAAGCAAACAAACTCAGGAACAACAAATTGGTGGTTGCCAGAGTCAGGGGTGGGAGGTGGGGGAAATAGGTGAAGGTGGTCAAAAAGTACAAGCTTCCCAATATAAGTAAGTTCTGGGGATGTATTGTACAGCATGGTGACTATAGTTAATAATACTATATTGTATAGGTGAAAGTTTCTAAGAGAGTAGAACTTGAAAGTTCTCGTTACAAGAAAAAAATTCTGTAACTTTGCAAGGTGATGGATGTTAACAAAACATTTTGTGGTGATCATTTCACAGTATATACATATATCAAAGCATTATGTTGTATACCTTAAGTTAATACAAGGTTATAAATACAAAAATAAACAGGAAGAAACACAGCTACTAGTTAGTAGCAGAATGGAGATTTGAAATCAGTAGTCCGTGCTTACCCACTTCCTGCACAGAGAGACTGGTGTAACAGTGTAAGGCCTTGCTGTTGAGAAAAAGTGCATGGAAGCTGCACTTGGAAAAATGGCCAAAAAATACCGTTGAGTACAAAGTGTTTTTTATGTTCTGTTTCATCTTAGAGATTCTCATTGTAACTTGGTAATTAGGTGTCTCATCCTCAGAGTTCTATTTCCAGCATTTGTTCTGTTGCTATAATGAGCACATCTGAGTAAAGTGCAGTGGGAAGGATCAGGGTTTCTCACCATGGACTGTGGCTGAAAAAAAAGAAAGACTATGGGGTGAAAAGGAAGGGCAGGAACCAAAGAAGAGGTAAATATAGACAGATTTAGGAGAACGGACTTCACAAATGGTGAGACATCACGCTACCCACACCAATGTTTTCCTTAGAGAGGGTGCAGTGTGAGAGAAGTGATTCAGAAATAGTATTCTCCATGCTGGGTCTGTTCTAGGAGGAATGCCCAGCTGTCACGCCGAAGTCCAACCTGCTCTGCCGGTCTGCCTCAGACTCCAGGGAAAAGAACTTGGAAGAGGTTGAAAGGAGCGGAGTAGCTGAAAAGAAAACTGATCAAAAATATTGGGAGAAAACGGCCGTGTGCTGCTCCTGGAAAATGCCCATTACAAGATGCCCCTGTCACATTTCACAGAACAGCCAAAGGGACGATACTCTCATCTGGCCTAAGGAAGCTGACTTAGATGGACAAATAAAGGGCATATTGCATTTAAGATATTCTCAAGCTGGGAGTTTGATTATTTGCTGCTTTTAACACAAACAATACTGCAATACAGTTGAAATACACTTTCAAGTTGCATCAGTGTGTTTTGGAAAAGAAATAGGATACTTACAATACGCTCTGCGCTCAAAGGATTACATGCTTTTCTGCTTATTTGTAGTGGTTACAGAAGCAAAAGGAAGCCCACTGTACATAGCAAGCTTTTTTAAAATCTATTTTTATTTTTATTGTTGTTCAAGTACAGTTGTCTCCATTTCCCACCACCACTCCCCCCGGCCCCATCCACCCCCACCTCCCACCCTCGATCCTACCCCCCTTTGGCTTTATCCCTGGGTCTTTCATACATGTTCCTGGACAATTCTTCCTCTTCTTTCCCCTGTTGTCCCCCTCCCCCTCCCCTCGGGCTATTTACTTATATGTAAATATCAAGCTTTTTACATATAACATATGCCTAAATCATATGTTATAATTTAATTTTAAAAATTAAGCTCTGCTGTTTCTACTTCTCACATTTACAATGGTTTCAGACCTGTTATTTCTGAGAGGTCATTAACACACTATTTATAAAGGCTCAATTCTAATTCTAATGTACATATGCATATATGAGCTATGAATCAAGACCCATAATTTTTTCTAATAAATCTATAGCACCTGCTAGAAGTGTACTCAAGGTAAGTACACTTTACTGCTCTCCTGAATCAATTAATTAGCCAAAGCCATTTGTATTCCTGCCAGTGCATTCAGGAGCTCCAGCCAAACAAGGAGGGGCCATGGCACATGGCTGGGGAGAGAAAAGGGTACCACACTAGTAATGTGGCTTGGGACACAGAGAGATAAAAATAACTATCTGTAGGCTCCAAATACACATCTATAATTCAGGGGAAAAATAACATTCTAATAAAGTGGGAAGAGGTCACACCCTTCTGCACAGTTCTCAATGAGGCAAACATTTCATATTCTTGGGTACTGACTGAGACCTGGAGAAGGAGTTAAGAAGTTGAGATGGTGCAAATCATATGAAACTGGAGTTATGTCATGTTCTTCCTCACTTCTTATACTGTGTTCCTCCCATGTAGAGAGTCAGTCATACTTTCACTTCCACTCATGCTGGAAGTTACACATACACAGTTACACATGTACAAAGGTGTGTTCATTTATATCACATACACACATACATAAACACTCATATTAATGGAAACTATGAAAGCATTATAACGTTATGCACTTGATCTTTAAGAACTAAAATGCAGGTGGAATAAAAGATTAGAAAGTTAAAGAAAATACTGTGAAGGAAGATTCTTACTTTTGTAAAAATAATTAATGGTGTACATTTTCCAACACTGTGAGTAAAAGTGTTTAAGAAAAGACAGAAAATAAGAACACATAAAAGTCAGCCTGTGCAATTTTCATGTTCACTTTTGAAAACTGTCTCACTTCTGGTCACTGAAAAGAATGACCAACTCAGGACAAGGGACTGCTAAGCACGAAGATATGGACAAACCTCCCTATTAAAGCTCGGAGATAGCTAATTGGTCAAAAGCAGGAAGATGATGGATTATGAACAACTAAACTCCCAGGTGTGACACCATGAATACCATCCTATGATACGGGAGGGGTAGGGGGAGAGGAAGAGGGAGAAGAAAATATAACCCAGACAATAGAGAGCATGTTTCTTTCTAGGCTGCTAGCACTGGAAGCTGTTTCAAGAACCTAGTGCTAATATTGAAAACAATAATAATACTGACGGCAAACACTGAGTGTTTTCTAGGTGGATGGCAGGCACTTCTGGGCACTCCTAACTCTAAGAAGTAACTGAATTTTACCCTCTTAACAACCTGGGAGGTAGGTATCCTTTTGGTTGCCATTTTACTGGTGGGGAAAATGAAGCATAAAGCAGTTATGTGCTGTGTGCAAGGCTCACCAATGTCCCTTGTGAAGTGGGGATGAACCCAAATGGCCTGGCCCCACACTTCGCTGGCGACAGCAATGCCAATGGCTAAGCACTTAACTGTGCACTAGAATCTAGTCTAAACAATCTACTTATATAACTTAAATGTTTTCTTGCAGCCCCATGAGAAAATACCTCCATTTTTGCATAGATAAAAACTGAAGCTTAAAACCCCTAAGGTAATACACTCTCTAAACAGCAGAAATTAGACAGAAACCTAGGTCTGCGAAATGCCCAAGGACCACAGGGCAACGTAAGTTCTCAGTCCTTCCATAGCTGCATCACCAGCCTTCCCTACAGTTCGCCAAGGACTAGTGACATCTTCTTAACCTAATTCAAAGCACATGTCCCCATCCTAGGCTCCCAGACCACTCAAAGGATGCTGCCACCAAACAACATAAATATTAATGATCATGTGTTCAGACTTGTGAGAAAAGGTATACATATACTTTATTAAACTACATGCATTTAAACACTACACATTTCTCCCATGGTCTCCCACGGTAACAGTTAAATCTATTTATTTTTGTCTA
The DNA here is from genome assembly GCF_022682495.2 of Desmodus rotundus. NCBI lineage: Eukaryota > Metazoa > Chordata > Mammalia > Chiroptera > Phyllostomidae > Desmodus > Desmodus rotundus. The sequence continues at coordinate 72,715,545 of NC_071397.1, read as the reverse complement.
AATTATTTCAACTAAATTGGCATTCTCAGTTGGTTCAAATGTCAAATGCCTAAGAGGTATCTTGAGAATAAATTTCTTAAAGTCTAGAAAATGTTTGACACCTTTCAATATATTGACGCTGAGAGAAGTAAAAATGGAGATTTCATTATCTAGCTTTGACTAACTCCACCATCAAAAAGGTCTGAAAGATTTCTACAAAAAAACATAAATAAAAGGCTAATACAACTAAAACAAGTAAAGGGAAAAAAAAGAAACAGCACTGGTAGGAGTTCCTTGTCTGTCAGAATACAAGGTAAAAATTCTGACATCTAATCATATCTGATATGGCTTTTATGAAATATATTTATATTTTTAGCAAAAACAAATATTTTATAACACTTCTAAATAAGATAAAATGATGATTTCAAGTATTTCACATACAAAATTCTATGTATTTTACATATAGTCTGTTTATAGGTCAATTCTTTGTTTCAGAAATACATAATATGTATGGACAGCCAATAACTGTACGTATATATGCAGTGTAAACTAAAACATATTTTATTGCCAGGGATGAGATAACAAAAACGTTTATAATACCCGATTCCATTCCAGAAATTATATCTAGCTGTATGTTGGTTTCTCACTTTCAGGAGCAATTATATATAAAACAAACATATGAACCAAGACTGATATCCTCTTAACAAGAAAAACAGTGGCATAACAGAAGAACCAGTGAATTTGACATAATTCTCTCAGTAGCTCACTAAAAGTAACATTAAAGCCACCACCCACCCACCAGCTGTGCCCACGCTCGACACCGGCAGCACTTCACATACGTTAGCTTTGTTCTCCGCAACAATCCCACGAGTGGGTAACAACCCAACAGTAAAAGGGCTGTTACCTACTCATGTAAAAGCGGAAAAGAGAAAGAAAAAAATCGTTGTCGCTACTCAAATAAAAGATAGTTAAATAACGTAAAGCTATTATTTTGCCCATTATCTTAGCAAAAATAAATATTTATACATTATATCTAATATTAAAAAACCTATGAAACTAGTACTCAGTACCACTTGTTAATTGTGCATCCCTGGGTAAGTTAATTAGTGTCTCTGGGGTACAATTCCTTCACGTTCAATTCTTCAATTTCTTTTTGTATAATGAGAACAATAATACCATATATCTTAAGGACCGTTGTGAGAATTAAATATGCCAATTAATGTGAAAGTTTATTCACAAGAGTGACTGGTGCATAAGAACCCATTAGGTGTTGACTATCCCACACTGCTAATGACAAAAAATATTGTGGAATATACGTGGGAATTACATTTCATGACACATACCATGATGGGTCAGTCTATCCTAAGGGAAACATACAACACTTCTGAGAAATAGACACACACACAAATACAAACCTATTCATTTTCACAATATTTATCACAACAATAAAATGTGAGGAAAAAGAAATGCCCTATAACTAGAAAAATTATGTAATGATATATAGTATTTTCCTCAGAATGATATGCTAAAACTAGTAGTGATCTTAATCTTGATCTTAAAGTTTTTATATTAAAGACTATGTAAAATACGAAAAATAATTTAGGCTATAATCTTAAATGAAAAAAATACAGTTATCGAATTTCACATGTATGTTTATGTTTATATTTTTATTTGTGTTTCCATATCACCATGATGGACAAAGATACTTTGGGTAACAGATTGGAAGGAACTGCTTTAAAGTTATAATGGCAGTTTTATTTGGCAGATAAAACAGTAAGTGAGACTGCTTCCATTGCCAAAGGTGTGCCAGCTTCTGCACTGTTGCTGTTGGAACACACACACTGTGATACTTTTTATTTCCTCTACTCTCTTGACGCGAGCTCCACTTCACTCCCCTTAACCCTCATAAATGAATGAAGAACATTTTGTTTTGAAAAGGCTGAGATGAACTACAGACATAATTTCTAATTTTTAAGTGCTTGAGCATTATTTGTAGAAGGTCTGAAAAATAATTTTTGATATTGTATATTTGTGAACTGATTTCTGAGAATTTTGTAATAAATCTTTTATTTGGCAATAGCTCTTTTTGTCTAAGGTTGCTGAATAGTTTGTAGATAGTGTTTAGGAATAATATATCTCCCAATATTTAAATCACCTTAAAAAAAAAAACTAGTAGAACATGAAAGGATCCAAAGAGTAGGAAGGAAAGGAATATTTGAACAATTCTCCATTTACTTTCTTTGAATACCAAGCTTGCTTTCTTTTTTTATAAAAGACACTAATAATGTAAGGTTTTCATCATTTAAATTACATTTCAGTTAATGGGCTACCCACTATAGAATCACATGCATTTACCTAATTTTTGACAAAAGGAGCAAAGAGAGAAAGATTAAAGACTTTTTGATAAAATTTTGAAAAAAATGTCTTGCTTCTATCTTCCCCATAAAGTAGCTATGAAGGTTAATGAAAAACATTATAAACACCTACAAGAATGTCATTGCTATGGAGAATATTTCCCCCCATTTCTTAGCATAAAAATGGTGTTGGATTCCTACTTGTCATCAAGATGAATGTGTTATTCAGACTTGTTTTTCAATTCCTAAAATGTGCGGCAATTTGTGAGCAATCTTAGCCAATCAGAGAAATAAATATTTAAAGCAATTTCCTAAATACTGTATTATTTACTATCTTTCAAAGGTTGCAGTTTTTTGATCAAATCACATGAAATTTTATCTTCAACACATTATGTATATATGCTGAAAGCTGTCTCCTAAATTGCAGGTACTTACAATAAGAAGCCACATTTTTATTAATCATTATAGCAATGCTCTTTTCTTAATCTTTTTTTGTATTGTGGTATTTTCCCTTTGCTGGATGATATTTTGTTTGTAGTAGATGAATAATTTTATGCCAAAGCATTTGACAACATCCCAGAGAGAACCTTATGTTGCATATTTTCTAATTCTTCTATTGTTAAGTTTCATATCTTTAAAGCTCTGCTTGTAAGATATTTATATTTTATAAGTGATATGTAAATTATATAATTTTACCTACACAGTCTGCTAAACATTATTAAATGATTAAGTAAGCCAGGAAGTAAGGGCAAAGGTCATTCTTTCATGCAAAAAATATTTGTTTATTCCCTACTGTTCCAGGCACTAGATTTATTAACAAATGATATGTTAAATAAAACAAACGTATTTTCTCTCATGCAACTTACATTCTGGCAAACAGCGTATGGTTCCCTTTTGAAAACTCTAAAATCTGGTGTGTTTCTAAGTGTGTAGAATCTATGCAATTATTATACTGTAGATAACTGACCACAAGATTTCTTATTGCCAATCAAGACTTGGAGAAGACTTTACTGTTCCAACATGCATTTCTTTCTACTTTTTCTCTTTCCTATGTAGCCTCAATTTGGTGGGTGGGTGGTTAGATTAGTGTTTGGAGGAAATCATGTACAGGAGCTGGACCCAACCAATCAGAGGCTCCCCCCTCCCTCCCTTGTCCTTGGAATGCAAACTCTACCCCCCATTCCCACACTAGGAGCTGTTCCAAGGAGGTATTTTTGAGAGAGTAAGGTGCTTCGAGACCATCCGGAAGGCATATGTGACTAAACCCAGGTAAGGCCTCTATATACATTTTTAAGACTCTGACAGGCAGCTGTGGAGATCTACTTATCTTGACATCGCCCAAAACAAGCTTGGTAAGTAAGTTCTCTTGCTTGTTAAAATTGCCATCTACCTGTCTGAAGTGATCTGCCTGCCTCTGTATTTTCCCTCCCCTCCATGTACCGGGGCCAGTTTGTGAGCCAACACACAGGAGAAACTTTTTATTCTCCTGTCTTGACTCAAGCTCCACAGTTGATTGCTAAGAACTGCATAGAGGCTCATGTGATGTAAGGCTGGCTTCCATGAGCTCTGAGAGCACAAATCCATCACCAACCTAATAAAAAATGCAAATAAAAGAAACCTGTGACTAGCACCCTGGCTAGGGTGGCAGAGTCAAAGGACGCCTCTGAAAGCCAAATGAGTTTAATATGATCAGCTATTATGATTGTTTTTCCTGATGCTTATTCCATTAGCCCAGGCAGTAATGGAGAGTGAACTACACTCTTCATTTATGACTGTTGCTTGAACATGGTCCCTGACTGCTCCAGTATTGTGCTGAATCTAAAGAAATATATGGTGTCTGCCTACAAGGAGTTTATTTTTAACCTTGGAATCTCTTTACATAGCATCTGGCAGAAGTAAGGCCTGCTTGAGTGTGGTTGGTAGGGTAATGATATGGGTGTAATAATTTATAGTTTTAATTTGAACATTTCACCTAAAAAATCATGCATATGATTTTGTAATAAAAGATTTTGTAATAAAAAAGGGGCATTATTTGTGTCAGACCCTGTAGACTAAAAAAGTAAAAATGAGCCCTGACCAGAGTGGCTCAGTTGGTTGGGCAAACTGATGTCACATCATTTGCAAAGCAAAGGTCACTGGTTTGATTCTCTGTCTTTTAATCGATGCTTCTTTCCCTCTCTCCCTTCCTTCCTCTCACTCTAAATATAAATAAATACAATTTTTTTAAAAGTGCAAATAATGTAGCACAAGCTCAAAGGAAGCTTTTGTTTGTTGTTTTCATTTGCTTTGCAAAATACTGTTCTTCTCTTTGTGAGGAATATAAGTGATGAGTAAGCGAGACCAGGCTCAGGAAGCACCGGACTGCTAGGCCTATACACAATCAAGCTCAGATCACACAAGCAAAATATTAAAATGGAAGAGCAAAGCAATCACACAGATTTTATATACCGAGAGTCCATCTATACCAGAGACCTAGACTAAAACTTGTGTGGATGCCAAACTACCCATCTAGAGACAAACCTGTTGGAAGGGCAGGATGAGAAGAGCAGAGGGTGGATCTGGTTACTCGCTCAGCACAGAAAGAGTGATGACAAAGGGACACTCAGGGGGATGCGGCCACAGGGACTGAGTGCCCATGACTGCAACAAACTCTGGGAGGCCCTGGAACCAGGTACAAAGACCAGACAATAGAAAAAACATCCTGCTTTCATGGATTGATTTCTTAGAGTGGCACTTCCAAGGAGCTAATAAAATCGGATAATAGAATGAAGGATGGTGCCAGGTTAGATGGGGTTAAAGAGGGTGAAGCACCTGATTTGCACAAGTCTGGGAAAGAGAATTCCTTCCAGTCAGAGAGATATAATAATAATCAAAATATGATTCTTTTGATTTTTTTCCTTGCATAAGCCATAAGATAGCAATATGTCCCTGGAACAGAAATGTGAATATAATTAGAGAGCACAGTAAAAATAAAACGAAAGTTATTGGAGAAGGTGTCCAAGAAGTAGGTAGGGGCTGGACTCCATAAGGCCTTATGTAAATGAGTTTGGATAATACTCTATAAGCACTTGGAACGGCTGGTGGATTTGATGCAAGGGAAACAACAGTAAGATTTATACTTTAATAAATGAACCTAGTTGCAATTATTTGCATAAAATGCTCTCTCTTTCATCACTTTTCACCATCCATAATTCTGTTTATTTCATTTTGTGCATAATAAATACATTGAAGGTGACAGTACTTACTGGCTTATTCAAGATTTTCTCAGTGCATGCCCTCTCATTGCCCCATGTATTTATCAACACCACCGTACTTTTTCCATCAAGGGCCAAAAAGCACATATTTTAGGCTTTGCAGGTTGGACAACAACTAAATTCTGCCCACACAGCACAAAAGCAGCCACAGACAATATGTAAACTAATGAGTGTGGCTGTGTTCCAATAAAACCTTATAGATACAAAAATTGAAGTTCATATAATTTAATGTCACAAAATATGATTCTTTTGATTTTTTTCCCAATCATTTAAAAACATCAAAATCATTCTTAACTCACGGGCCATACAAAGGTAGGTAGCGGGATTTGGACACGGGTTGTAGGTTGCTGATCTCCAATGTAGATGGTAAATCAGACGGTGACCCTTACAGTATCTAACATTTACTGAGGGGTTACTACGTGCCAGGTAATCTTCATAATAAGCCTATGAGCCAAAATCTGGCATTACATGTGTTTTACAATGAAGAAACAGAGGCATGAACAAAGGCCAATCTAAGGAATTCACCCCAGGTCTCCACACTAACATATTTGCATTCTTACCCTCCTGATGGGCATTCTTCTTTCTCATTTTGTTTATAATTTTTACATGTTCTAGTCTCTCTTTCTTTCTTCATCATCCCCCTTGCTTTCTTTTTCATACCCTCCTTTCTCATCCTCTATCAAAATTATAATTATAACCAAGTTACATGCCTAGAACTAAAAATCAAAAATTAAGAGTTCACAGAATAAAGAACCAGTGCCTTCAACCTGTACAATCACTAAATATTTGTAAGTTCTTTAGAATTTCTAACCATAATTATTCCCTTTGTATGCCTCAAATGAAACCTGTTTTCTCCTTAAGTACTATTTTCTAGGTACAAATGTACCTATTACCTACGTGCATTGTATTTCTTTTTTAACAACCAGGATGATAACAGTTGTTTTCCTTGGAATTGCATTGTGAGCAGATTCTGAATTCTCTCTCTCACTTTCCTCATACCTATAATGAAATGGTGTCAAGTTAAACGAGATCCAAATAAGTTACTGCACATTCTTAAATAGATGGCACTTGATAGTCCTAGCACATTAAACTGGGAATTTTACCCCTGTGTTGAGGATTTTAGGATCTATATTTCAAACAACTCTCTTTAACAATGAATTCTTAGAGCACAGGTTGCTTTTAAAATTGGGGGTTTTCAGTATCCTCTTTATGGCTTTAAAGCATTTGACAAGTGTTCATTTAATGGTGGCTGTCTATTTTGATAGTGCAGATGGATAAAAAAGAGGAGGGTATCCAATTCCAGAACCGCTTTCACTGTTGAAGCACCTTGCCAGCAAAACAGCAGCAGTGAAGCTCAAGTGGTGTCAGAAAAGCCCTAGGAACAAATTACTGCCTGAGCCATTTTTTAGTGTCTTTCATTTGAAGAAACATATACTTTTTAAGGGAGAACAAAAAAGATTCCATTTGAATGTTGATATATGGTACCATTTTCCACTAAATTGTTGTTAACAAATAAAAAAATTATCAAGTCGAAACTGCTGATTTAAGTTGCTCATTCCATACCAATTTCTGCAAATGTTAGGGTGGCATTAAAATCAAAGATGTATTTAAGGAGAAACATGCATGTAATTTGGAAGGATGAATGAGAACAACCCGTTTAGTTTATATTAAGCTTGCAGATTTATCAACACAGGGCATGCAAGGCAAAGAAAGCGAGTGTTTATGAGCTCTGTGAAAATATTGATTTTTACCAGTCCCTGATTTAGCTGGAAGGGGTACCTATATATTTAGCTAGGAAAAGGGTTAATGGATTCAACCCTTTGAAAAATGCACTTCTTTACATGCATATACCATGATGGATAGTTAACTGAATGCACATAGGTAGTCATAGGTGAAAACAAATTACTTGAAAGGTATAGGGTGTATTGTTTATTTTTTTCTTGATAGATGGATCTCATTATTTTTCTTGGGAAGACAAAGCCATAACAGTTTCCAGAGAAAGAAGAAGTGACAGCTCCAGGAAACCGCTTACAGATGGACAGCCAGCAGGCTAAAAAATATTACCGCGTCCACCTCATCAATAAGCTGGCTCCACGACGAGTGGCAATTATTCTTTTTCTGCTCGGGCTGCCCTTTGGGAGGCATGAAGATGATTATTGATAACTAGGTATGTAGAACAAAATGTATACAGTAACACAAACTCATTTACTACGGCAAATCCATATGGAAGAGCACCGCTGCCTTTCATGTCATTATTTAAAGTGGCAACATGTAACCATCAACATCTTAGAGGGTTATGCTGATACTGTGTTTTGTTACAATCCTATTAATTATAAATGATGCACACTTATTATTCACCTGTATTTATGGAGTGTTTATTATTATGCCCTGAAAGCAGAAAAGAAACAGTTGAAGAAGGTGAATTCTCAATCTTGTATGAATACAAATTTCCCAAGAATTGGCCTTTACTTCTTTGGCTGTACCAAAGAGCATCTTTAAGTTTTCTGTGCCAATAATACCATAATAAATGGATAAAAATAAAATTTATATAAATTGAACTATCTAAGTTTAAGAATCAAGAAACAAGATTCACAGCTTTATTGTTTTTTAATGTGAGAAAAAGAATTGTAGTATCAATTACTGTGTGGAATTAAAAAAAAAAAAAACCTTCTCAATTAAAGGCAGAACAAAATAAATGCCAGTTTCCAGGCATCAGCAGGAAGCTAAAGGGATTTCGATGGCCTCATTACTTTTATGATCCTGCATTGCTCAGCCAAATCTATTGCAAGGTTTTGTTTAGGCGTAGGACCTGTGGCATGCTTGGGGGAGTGTGGGCAATGGATCGGCTCACCTAAAAACAATAGGGCGTACATGCAAAAAGCAGGGCATATTAAATGTTATCTTTACCCATTTACCCTTCTCCATGCAGATAGGAGAAAAAGTATCAACCAGGAGACGAGTTTACAGGAAAATGAGAGACAATTTCAATCATAACAGCCAATTCTCAGGTCATCTAATTTAAGGTATTTTAAGCTGTTTCCATTGCCTTTCCTTCCTGAACACCACAATTCCTGCCAGTTATATTCTAAAATAGATAAAAATGATGCACACTTTTGTTAATTTCAACAAATGACAGAATAGCGAAATGAGTCTTTAAAAGTGAGTCTAAATGAAAGAATCTAAAATTTTCAGATTCTTCCTGAGCGTGAAGGTCATAGTGATTAGCTGTGCGGCGTTATTCTTGAGTTGCACAATTATCTAGTAATCAGGCTTTCCACCCAGAGCTGCCATAGCTTGATTAAGGGGACCCTTGTTCCTAGTTTCCCTAAATGTCTAGTCTCTGAAGACAGAAGAGGGGAGTTCATTCAAAGGTAAACTGTCTTGCTGAGTTTGAAAAAGCGGTGGATAATTGGAAAAAAACAAGCCACAACTAAATACCTACCTAATTTCAAATTGCACATTTTTACCTTCAATCTTGTAAAACTAATAAATTTCTCAGTCTATGACACAATTATTGTTTTTTTTTTTATTTAAAAGATTCCCAGGGCACTAGTACATGAAAAGAAAATATTACTCATTCAGTAGTGCCATAGTGTTATTATATTATAAATCATGCATTCTCTTTATGCTTCCTTTTGTTATTCTGTGAGAAAGGAATTAAATGCAGTGATAATTTAGGAGAAAAGTGTACTTAAAACTTTGTGGAATTTAGAATAACCGTTGTTTCTCTCACCTCCCTACAATGACAGAAAATTATAATTCTGTTCCAGTGGCAGGGTTTTTTAAATGAGCACTATATAAAACAAACGAGGTGAAATAATACTTGAAATACCTCTCAGATGAATTCAGGCCAAATCTGTAAATTATTTGTTCTAGCTGAAAACTAATATCTAATGGCAAATTAATCAAGATTGTTTACCTTTGAATTATATTGGCAGATTCCATCAAGAAAATCCCGTGGTCATCATCTTAGGGCACTTTAAATTACGAGTGACAGAAATTCAACAAAACATCCTCCCATCAAACCACAGGAAGGGCAGTGATGGAGGCAGCCTACTGGAACCAAGGGCTCTGGGCCTTGAATATATTTAGGATCCCTTCCCCTCACCTCCCATCCTGCTTCTCACAGGCTGAAAGTATAGTAGGTGTGTGTGTGTGTGTGTATGTGTATGTTTCTAGGAGGTGCCGACTGTACACAAAAAGCCTATTCCTTCCTTAATCACCGTGGATAGCAACCTGGGTCATAGGAAATCAGGTTTGCTAAGAGACAAAATCTCCTATTCTGACTCTTTGGTTAGGGTTGGAGGAAAGGAAAAGGTTGTTCAAAACTTGGAATGTGCTATTCCCGGAAGTCCTGGGCAGAGAAAGGCCCTACCTGATATGTTTGCTAAAATGTTACCAATAGAGTAAAGGCAGTCAGTGTTGGCATCTTAGGTTTCACCTATATCTAGGTTAACTGTTCTAGCTTGGGCACCTATCCCAGTAACACTAGGAAGAAGATGAGAACTCTGCAGTATATTCACCCATTTTTCACAGGTTACTATCTGAGTAAAGCTTGTAACTCCTCATCTCTGACAAAGCCCGCTTTGTCTAATTTTTGGCGCACTTTTCCGACGTCCTGTGTGATCATAATCTCAGGCACAAACCCTACTACCACCAGACACTTATTTGGATCCAGCTCTAGCCTATCCTACACCCCAGGACTCCTCCACCAGTCCATCACTCCGGCAAAAGAACAGCAATTCCTAACTTGATCTCCTATTTGTATCCTTTTTTTTCTGAAAATAATAACACTTTTATGTCTTCCATTTTACTGTTTTTATGCTGTCTCTTTTTTATTGTTGTCCAAGTGCAGTTGTCCCCATGAGTATGCTTTTAGTAACTTTTCCTTAAGAGGCAAAGTGAAGTGACAGGAACAACAAGGCTTTGATGCAGAAGACTGGAGTCTTGAAACCTATCTCCCCCGCACGTCCGATGTGGTTTTATTCAAATGTTGATGCTTTTCTTAGACTGACTTCCCTTTGGAGTGAAGACGACACAGATAATATATCTAAAATGCTTACTGGCTGTAAATATTAATTATTTCTACTTATGCCATCAACTTATTACACTGCTTTCTTTCCTCCCTTGAAAATGAGCTGTACTGTCTTGCAGGCCCCTCACATCTGTAAGCATCAGTCTCACTACTGTTTGCTCCGCCCTTAGGGACTTTGAAATCTGGAATGGTAACAATTCTAACACGCTAAACTCATCATTCTATAATATCGTAACTGCCCAGCTAATCCAAATTTAAATTTTTATGATTCTTGGACATGTTTCTCTCTTCAAACCATTTAGATACACTCATAAGCTCATCCCTGCACCCATTTCAAACCTTACCACAGACAGGAGGATAGAAGATGTCTAGTAACTCAGTGAATCGAATGCACTCCTTAGCCTCTGGTCTCCATTGTGTATTAGAAGCACACAGGATCAAGCAGGGAGTATTTAAGTAAGGAAACAACACTGCCTCTCTTTGGGAAATTGCCAGGATCATAAATTCTTTGTCAATCACTTCAGGAACTTAACAATGTAACGATTCTGCCAACACCTACCCAGGTGTAACAAACAGACCATTGCTGAGAGTTCTGGTCTAGGGCACGAGGTGTTTAATGACAATGATGCCAGAGAAAAAGAAAAGAGGTTATGACTAAAAGTATTCTGTATTTTGCTTTTCACCATCATTCCACCTCACATTGTGAGCTGCAGGCTTTCTCCTCCTGTTTGGTATTTTTTACCTGCTTACTATGTATCATTTTTGCTCATTTCCCCACCTCTTTCATTCAAATTCTCCCTATGTGTCTTAATTCTATCCTCTTCCCCTCTTCTCCTCCCTTACTTCTATCTCTCCTTCTCTCCATCCCTTCCTCTACCCCCTTTCTTTTCAGTTTGCCTCCATTCTGATTGCTGGGTCTTCACTTGCTTACCCTTTTTTATTTCCACATTCAGGTCACTGGGGTCAGAGATGAGTCAACAGACCGAAGCCTTGGACATAAAGGCCTACCTCACACACACCCTCTATTGTTAAGACTTTTTTTTTTTCTCGATAGTCCTCATCTTCCCATTAGCTGAAAATGGCCTTTACCATTCTATAAATCCCTCTAAATACTTTTCGGTAGATAATTTGGGGCACTTATCATATTCTGCCATCTGTTACACTCCTGCATACAAACAGTTTGCCATTTTTTGTGCAGCTTATGTTGTAAAGCTTATATTGTTGTATTTTGGAGCAGAAGTATTTTATTAATTTGTATGTCTTATTAATTTTTGTAACTTTTGCATGAGGCTGTCCATCAATAACTGTAATTTCCTTTGGTTAATCATGTAATATCAGTCCTATATAAGCTTAATTGCTACTCTCCAGGAACTTTAGCTTTCTAACAGAAAACTTAAAAAATTTTTCAAGCAAAATGCTTAGAAATATACACATATATGTGTGTGTGTATACGAATCCACGCTTCTGGACATCGTTTCTTTCGTAGGGCATGCTGTTCCAATTTGTGCAATATTTGCAGAAGAGCCTGGATTTACCTACTCTGACTGCAGCTGTCACAAATAAGGTAGTCTTTGGGGGGTTAGGCAAAATGTATTAGCATGCAATTCTATTCCTTCCTTCTGAGATCAATACACCCACGGCTCCCGACATTCCGGTTAAGCCCTGCTGTTTTAAAAGAGGATGAAAATAGTTGTCCAAGCTGTTATTAATACGGTTACATAGATACCACCTTACTGCATGAACCAAATAACCATTTTTAGATTTTCAGTATTGCTCACAAATTATACACACAGGAGTGTATTGATTAAATCAAGAATCAGCCTCACTTGGTGACACAATAATATATGTGAAAATACCGACTTGTGTGTCCTTTTATCTGTCCATCCTCAATTCCACATTTCATGAACAGTCACTCTGCATACTCCCCAAACCACCTTCTTTGTGTACTTATAGCTACACAATAGATATGTACGTGTACTTACATGTATTTTAGGAAAAATACATATTGTTTTGTATATGTGGTTGTTCTGTGTTTGTGTATCTCCTTTATATATACCTTTAAAACTAAAAAAAATAGCAGTTTGATGTGGATCCAGCCCGCAGGATCCTGTGTTGTGGCTGCATTAGACAAATACACAGGGACTACCGAGTCCTGTGGAGGAAAAGGGACTGCACAGCCACTCTCTCAAGAGGAGAGCACCCCACCTATGTGCCTCATTTACTATGCACAGGTTCACAGAAGACAAAGGAGAGGGTGTTGCTAATTACATAAAAGAGGAAGGATATTTGCAAATGTAAAGGGAAAAGTGGTTAAAGCTGGTTACACTGGTCCTTGGAAGGTTCAGCATAGATTTTAGGAAGTTACTTTAAAGATATGCAGTAAACGTTTGCTGCCTCAATTCAGGGTGAGGGAGTTTTAGCAAAAAGCAAGTCTTAAAGCGGCCTAGGTACAATGAGAGCTTGATTCCCCACCAGAAAACCTATCCATGGACATGGGTCCTGCCCGCCAACCTTGCTCTCCACTGGCTTTTCGGAGTGGGGGCTGGTCACATTTCCCTCGCTTGGAACAGTTCCCCATAGCAGTTTATATATTCTTTTAAAATTACTATTTTTACTAAAACTTATTTATATAACATCCGTTCATGTTGATAATATGTGGATGTCATCAATCCCTTTTACTCTTGCCTCTTATTTTATGCGATTTTGCCATGTTTTACCCATTCCTTCCGCAACTGATGGATGTGGGGGGGGGGAGATTCCACTGTTACAGACAATACGGACGTGGACACTCATGGCACAGGGTTCTTTTGGTTTACTGTTTTCTTCATGAGATCGTATTCGGTTTTCCCTTTTTGAACACTATTTTCTCTGTAAAGGTCTTTCTTCTTATGACACCTGATGCTCTAGCAGGGCTGTCTAACCCACGGCCACGGGCCGCATGCAGCTCACGCTATGAATGTAGCCTGACACAAAATGGTCAATTTATTTAAAACCTTTCTTTTTTCTCGTCAGTTTTCGATAGTGTTTGTGTATTTAATGTGTGTCCCAACACAACTCTTCCTCTTCCAGTGTGGCCCAGAGATGCCAAAAGATCGGACACCCCTGCAAGGGCAAAATAGCCAAATGAATTAAGATGTGAAAATAAGAATACACCACTTTATTTTATACATTATTACTATACACTTGATGTTTAAAGGATTTAGCACCTGAAAATACATGAGGGGGTGAAACAATAGTTTTCAAGCTGAAAAGTGATTGTACACTTGGTAGTCACCGCACTGAGAACTGCGTCTTCTACTTAGGGATGATGTGCACATCAGCTAGGACACGTGATAAGTGGGATTAAGCAATCCCTACACCAGTATCTTAAAGACAAAACAATAACACGATAAATTTATGATCTTTTTCTATGAATGAGTTGCAGAATAAGACAATGAAGTCCGTATGAGCCAATATGTCTCAAAGGAAGTTGAATTATACTCGGAAAGTAAGAATTTCTTGTAAAGCCGAGGTTTGGGGACTGATTCCAGGAAGACGTTAGTGAAGACAAACTGATTAATTGACATGGATGTGTCACTACATCAGCCATTTAGTTGCACAGCCTTACATTACTACTTGTGCTAGTTATACAAGAGTATGAGCTACTACCCTATACTTGTGTATCGGAATTAGCACTCCACTGGTCTTAGAAAAACTGGGTTCCAATCCTACCTGTGTCTCTTACAGTCTGCATAGATCTAGAAAGATCATTAAATTATGTGAGTCGCAGATCCTTCATGATTAAAGTGGGCATAATAATACCCACCTCACAGAGTTGAGTTTCATAATATATGCCTAAAGAATCCAATAATATATGTCTAAAAGTTCTGTAAAATTCAATGTGCTACAAAAGTTATTGTTGAAATTGTGATTACTGCCACATTTTAATTATACCTAGAGAGATATGGACTGCAGTCTACCACCTGTTTGGTACTCAGCCTCCTCCCACTCCCCCAGTTAGCTGGCAGTGAGAGTGACCACTTGTCATGCGCTTCTTTTAGCTGCTGTGAGCTTCCCCCTTTAGTGACACCCTGCACCCTGTAAGAAGTTAAATTCTGTAAGCCTCGTCTGCTTGTGGCTTTTTATTGGGTACCACTAAACCAATGCTTCCAAGGAGACGAAGGCTAAAATAATTCCATTCCCATAAATGAACTTAACCAATGTTATCAACTCATTTTGGGCCCCTTTACTGCATCCCACCCCGTATCTTGGTACCGCAACTCCTAGTTTCTTCCCAAAGATATCTAATAGAGAAAGAAAAGAAGGTGACTGACCTCTTAACAGAATAAATGACCATTTGTAACATCTTACAATGCTATCACTCAGTGGCATTTATGAGTCGCTGTTAATAAAAATTGCACTTTCTGCACTCCCATATACCTGTCTTAGAAATCAGTAATAATCATTTTAACACAATGCTTTATTCCCTTTCTCCAAAAAGCTCTAAGCACCTGGGAGACATTATCTAATTAACCCTAATGCATGCAGAGAGGCTCTGATGGGGTGTTTAGGAAGACAAAAATGTCTATAAGTTCACATGGCTGTCATTAAAATATTATCAGTTCAAATGCATGAATAAAACACAAGCCTTTAGCCACAGGAATTCACTCAAAATTATTGAAATAGCTTGTAAAATAAAGTCGATTTCTATTCACAACTATTATGTGCTATAAATTTACCTTGTTAAAACAGCTTACTTCAAAGGCATATGCTTGATATGTAAGTTATTTTGACTCACATGTACTTCCCTTTCCCCACACAAAGGACAAAGGAATAAGTGTTTAAAGATCTTAATCATCTACAAAATTGCTAAAACTTCTTCCTGATTCAATAGGTACAATTTATTTTTACACAGTCTGGTCCTCACTTTAGATTTTTATATCATTTGAAATATTCAAGTTTTAGAAATATAGAAAAAACTAAAATGCTTTTGAGTAAATTATATTTAAGAATTATTGGATTTAATTAAATGAATAGCCCTACATAACTAAGGAACAAAGTTCATCGTTACAAATGAATAACTTTAGTTTGCCTTCCTTGTGCTGATGACAGGGCACAAACTGACCATAATTTAACTTAGTCAACTGCCCTGACTGGGAAAATCGGCGTAGGAACACAAAAAATAAACTTTATTTGCCAATCTCTCTGTAGGGTAGTTTCCCAAAGAAACCCTCTGAACCAATCTTTCTCACTAACATAACAAGTATGAGGTCTGTCAGAAGCTATCCAGCCATGTAAAATGAAAAACTGAGACATTTATTGAAGAAGATACAACATACAAGAAACATTGTACGTAGGAAATGACCTCAGTCCCCTTCAAAGTAGGCTCCTTGGGACCTCACACAGTTCCAGTTGCCATCAGCTGCCCCATCATATTTTCCAGAATCTCATCAAAGGATGAAATCTCTTCCCTTTAAAAGGTAATTTTAGTTTTAGAAAAGCCAGAAGTAGCAGGGCCCCAAATCTGAGCTGTAGTACAGCTGAGTCATCTGGGAGATTTGATGTTTTGCCAGAAAACTCTACATGAGATGTGACGCATGAGTAGGCACATTGTTGTGATGAAGCTGCCAATTCCCAGTTGCCCATAGCTGTGGCCTTCTGCATCACCTGAATAGTTTCCACAGAGGAATGTTCAAGCTTAACATAAAATTTGATACAGATTCACTGCTCTACTGGCCCAGTCATGTTGAATGTGATGGCCACACAGTACCCATGCTCACTCAACAGCGTTTATGGCCTCCACTGACTAGTACAGTGAAGTCATCATTGTTCACC
This sequence comes from Desmodus rotundus, assembly GCF_022682495.2. Classification (NCBI taxonomy): domain Eukaryota; kingdom Metazoa; phylum Chordata; class Mammalia; order Chiroptera; family Phyllostomidae; genus Desmodus; species Desmodus rotundus. The sequence goes on along the minus strand of NC_071397.1, from coordinate 72,699,109 downwards.
CATTCACATTCCAGTCCATCCTCCTTGGCTGCCAGGTTACATGAATGTTTCGAAAACCATCCTCATTATATTAACAATGGCTGGACTTTTTCCGGACAGACCTCATGAATTAAGACTTGAGAAGAGTGATGCAGATATTGACCTGCTTGTTATACAACTGGAGGATGGGACCCAGGGTCTTTTCATTAACTTCACTGAATGCAAGATTGTATTGTATGTCTACTTCTTCTGTAGACACCTTATCCCACAGTCTGATCACTCAGACTAACTGAAATCCCCTTGTCATATGTTCCATTAGTAAACTACCACCAATAACTTCTTTTTGGCAGGACTCATCACCCTTACTGCTTCAATGTTCTGAATGCTCCATGAAACTATAAACTCCATGAGGTCAAGAATAACATTTTACTCTTCAGTTCCCAACTAGCACACTGTTTGACCTGGTATGTAATATGCTCTGAATGAACAGATGGAGGATAGATAACCCTGTAACTGCATTTAATGACCTTGCCTCCAGGTACTTTCGGAGGCTGAATGGAGCTCTGAAATGGCTGGGAAAGATCTGGAAGAATCAGAGAGAAGGGGTCCCAGGAACTTCCAGAGCCTCGTTTGCACCTTAGGGTGTATATTGGAGAACATTTCCACACAGTGTTTTCTATTGAAAGTGCATAAGGCCCTACCTTTCATAATCACTTGGTATTCATTTTTCAGCACTTGTTATATGTAAGAAACAATGCTAGGCCATGTGCAAACAGGCATGAAACTTAAATAGAGCTATGTGCAAAAGTCCTTCCTTCTAATTTTAATATTGGGATTTTTATAATTACAAAATTAAAATACAGAGACTTGACTCAAAAATTGCCAAGGCCATTGCAACTTAGAAATCAATACTGACTACAACAAAGTATGTTTTAAAAATGATTTGATCTTAAAAATGGAACTGGAGTCTGAGCAACAGCATGATAAAAATGTTTCAAACAGATTCTACAATCTCTTTCTAAGAACATTTCATAAATTTATATTATCAGTCATGTTCAATTCATTAAGCGTTCCAGCTTTTAATGATCGATGAGTCCAGAATAGAAAACTGATGTGATTGAGAGATACACTTAGAAAACATTACCATAACAGTATTAAGTAGTTTGTTATGTGTTTCCAAAAAAAATAGTAATTGCCTTTTCTTTGTTTGCTGTCCTATTGACAGTGGAATTTTCCAATAATTCTTTACATCAAAAATAAAAATTGTTTTTAATTAATTGATAAACATCTCAGACTCAAACATATCCCCAAGAATTTAGAATGCAGAAGGCATTTTTTTCTCTTTTACATTCTCAAAATAACCAGCAGTCTTGTAGAGATGCTGGCATATTCTCCACTACTTGAAGGGAAGCTTGATCAGTCAGAAAGTCATGTTTACTGATACTGTCTTAACAGTAGTCAGTTCAGAAAATTCTTCCTGAAATACATCTTCTTCATTCTTTTTATATCAACCATATATTAGGTAGGAGTCTGTTCAATTGTATACATACAACATAGGTAGTCTTTGGGATTCTGTCTTGTCTCCTAATTTAGTACCTTCATGGAGCCTCTCAGCCAATGAACTAGACAATGATTATGTCCAATACTGTAAGTCTAGCCCAGATATCTTTCCCCTCCCTGTACGATTCTATCAGAGTAATGTTTCTCAAATACAAACCTGAACATATGTTTTCCCTATTCAATATTTTACATTAGATCCTCACTACATATTGGAAGATTCAAACTCAATATTATACAAAGTCTTTATAATCTGAGCTCATGATATTTTGTGGTGTAACCACCGTGCCAACTTTATATTATTGCCCATTGTAGATATTCCAACTGCTTCCATTTCTGTAAATCACAGGTTGCTCGTGTCTTTCTGCTCTTCTCACTCACTGTCCCCTCCTGGAATGTCTTTTGCCAACCCATATAACTGGCAACCGCACACTCATGTTCAAGAGTCACTTCCTTTTCTAAGAGGGTCCTTTCTCCATCATATCAGGATGGAACCAGTAACTCAAATAAGCAATTTTGCCTTTATATTTCTCTGTCAAGAGACTACAAGCATGTTCATTCATCATACACCCCGATCCAGGGTTCTCTTTTACCCTTCAGTTTCACTTCCCTTTACCTGAGAAGATACATGCTGAACCATACTATTCTCTCCCTTCCCTCATATATTTTTCACAAACTTTCAACATGCATCGGTGAATTTTAAAGTACCATAAAGTAAAAGGGCTTGAAGACAAAGTTAGATGGAAATTGGGCCCATTATTTCTAAAAAATGTATAAGGAGTAAGGAGAGAGAGAACCTAATCCTTTATCAAAAACTCAAATTCTCAATAAAATTAAGTTATTTTATCTTTACACAGTATTTTGAGTGACCATTATGCCATGTTTTCCTGGATTTAGAAATCTTATTTTTGCCCAAATAGATAGGAAAACTCACAGATATATGTATTCAGCTAGAGAAGGACACATAAGTCTAATCTGAATATTGCTTGTGTCTTTTCTGCTCCTTCTTTTGATGCCTTCTTAACTTTTAGAAACCTAATAGTTTTGTGTACTTTCTACTACCTAAATATATTCTCCAACTGATTCTTGTCTTTATAACCTAATGAAAATTCATTACTTTTGTTGAAGGTTTAACTAATTAGTAGATATCTATATTTAATTGTGTATACTTATTTGCTTGTTTTTTTTTTCTGCAAAGTAACAATGAATTAAGTACCACAGTTCTAGACTACCCTTTTTTTTCTTGTCTATATCAATCAGTACTAAAAGTAGCTCTGTCAAGGGTGCGTGAAATATTTCTAATCAATCTTAGATATTTTTCTACAGCGAAAGTTACTTTATTTTCTCGAATTACAAAATTTCAGAACTGTGCTCAATGTTACGTTAAATAAATAACTTTATTATTTTTGTTAAGCATTTACCTTTGAAGCCAAGTTGGATCAATCATCAAACTTGCACAAATCCACAGTATGTCTGGAGCACTGAGGGAAACCAATGGTTCTGCGAAGTCTCTAGCTATCTAATGTCATACTGTTTAGTTATAAAACACGCTCTTTAGTATATTTAACATGACTTACAGTCTATGTATAAATCGGTAATTTAAAAAGAAATGACTAATAAACACAAATATTACTAAACCTAATCTAATCTTTCTTTGATGCCTCACTAGATTCTTTAGGATCACTCAGCATTTCAGAGACATCATTAGGAACAGCGATTAACAGTGAAATGCATCCATATGGTGGAGATGATGGGGACGTTAAAAGTCTATTCATCAAGACTTTTTATATATGAGAAAAACACACAATGCATGATATTAAGCAAAATGAGTAGAATACCAATCTGAATATCAAACATGTAAAGTGTGTGTATGTATGTGCACATGTACACACACAAAAATGAAAGTAATATAGACCAAAACGTAGTAATTTCTGGACTATGGAAGTACAGTCAAAAAATAAATTTTCTTCAGGTCTACAAAAAAGTAATCCAAGCATCAGGTTTGTTTATAAAAATAAAAGAGGCAAAACTAAGAACTTAGTATAGGCCAAAACATAGTTTGATCCCTGCAGTTAGTGTGCGACAATATTCTTTTGAGCATCTTGGGAAATGTCCCCCTGTAGAAGCGAGAGGAAAGCGTCCACAGACGGACGGTGTGGACATGCTCTGAGGAGGCAGGAGGGTTAGAAGAAGGCACTGGAACGAGTGTGTTAGAATGTCTGGTGGCCAATCCCACAAAAATATCAGGGAGGCTCAAGATGAAAGCAGTACACTTGATAGCAATATCCGTGGCTATATGACTCTGAAAGTGTTCAAATACATTCAGAGCACAAAGTTAAGTCCAGCTGGACTGCTTTGCATTTGACTCACATGCCTGGATCCTGAGAACTAGGGGAGATGGTGTCTACCCACATAAGAAATAACTCCCCTTCTGAGCCAAGCCACTGCTTTGATTATTTATACAGAAACAAGGTAAATATTGCTGCGTGCCAAGAGACAGACTGATCAAAGTTCATCACTGTCTCTTTATCCTTGTTAAAACCAGTGCCAAGAAGTAGCTGGGTGTTACACAATTACTCCTGCTCTCTGCTTCAAGAAGGAGGGATCAAGAAGCACTATCAAAATATCGGCTCCAGAGCTGATATCACTCACTGAGTCTCTAAGGGTAGGTGACAAAGGGTTGCATGGATTTACAGGAGAGCCTTTTAAAAGGCAGTTTGGAAGCCAGAGGAGAAGCTTCATTTCCTGTATCATTTTACGAAGTATGATACTGGGTGGCTCATGATAACACTCTTTCCTCATTAGGATCACACAGCTTGCACTTTAATTACACACTTACAAGACTAAATTTTCCCCACTTCTTTATTCTACTCTATATTATACTTTCTCCACATTATCATAGGTACATGAAATTCAAGCCTAGATTGACTATCAACAAACTGTCCAGTACTTGGGATGTGTAGATTATTTATATCAGGGGTGTCAAACTCATTTTCACAGGGGGCCACATCAGCCTTGCGGTTGCCTTCAAAGGGCCGAATGTAATTTTAGAACTGTATACATGTAACCACTCTTTAACAGTTAAGTGAGAGCTCGGCACTGCCGCCGGGTAGAAACAAGGTGGAGGGCCGGATTCAGCCCGGGGCCTTGTGTTTGCCACCTGTGGGTTATATAGTCAGTGGATGCAAATACAGCCTGTTTTGGGGAAAGGACAGAGATGTGAGATGCTCCACACTGAGCACTGTGTTCACAGTCCTGCCAGAGGAAAATACGTCGCAAGACAAATGCAAAGGCCTCAAACCTCATGAATTAGATTATCTGAAGGTCTTCTGTGATAGTAATCAGATTGTAAAGGGTTAACCAAAAAGTATCTCCTGAACAAATAACAGAGGTACAGGTATTGGCCTTTGCTCCAAAGCTAAAATTGCTCACATGAGCTCTGTCTTGTCTGACATATAGAATGAGTTTGTACAAAGCATAAGTGGCATTTTGAATAGCTTGATATATAGGCTCTGTCATCATAACAGGTACCACAGGACTACCCTACTCGACTCTCTGACAGCTCTTCAGCAAGCACTTCAGAGACAGGTTGTAGAGCCCACTCATCAGACAGAGAGACTTGAGAGCTCAATGCCTGCATTCCCACGCTCAGGAAGCAGAATCTTTTCTCATAGCATTATACCTGTAGGACAGTGGCCTCCAACACTTAGCATCCATCAGGATAACCTGGACAGCTGATTAGAACACAGCTTGCTGGTCGCCACCTCCAGAGTTTCTGATTCAGCAGGTCTTGGATGTTGCATTTTTAACAAGATCTCTAGTGATTTTCATGCTGCTACACTAGGGATCCCATGACGAGAAGCATTGCTATAGACCGTTTAGTAACTGCCTGGCCATGTACTAACTTTACTTCCATTTCTTCTTTCTTTTTTTTTTTTTCTCACCTATTCCATAGAATTTTTTTTTCCATAGAATATTTTTAATTTGGAAACTGTGTTCATGGCACAGAGTTGAATAAAAACACCCCTCTCAGGTCACTTGGAAATTCTCAGTATGCTATAATGATGGATACATGACCTTACGTATATGTCCAAACCCAAAGAATGCACAACACCAGGAGGGAGCCCTAATGTAAACTATGGGCTTTGCATGATCCAGACATGTCAAGGTAGGCTCACTAGCTGTAACAAATGTACACCCTGGTGAGGAACGTTGATAATGGTGGAGGCGATGAATGTGGGGAAGGGAAGGGCGCATATGGGAAATCTATACCTTCCTCTCAATTTTGCTGTAAACCTAAACTGCTCTAAAAAACATAGTCCTTAAAACAAAAACACCCTCTTCATATTTGAAGAGAACTTTTTCTCTACAAAATGTGTAAAAAAGGACGAACTAGCAAGTATATAAGATGAGCTCTTTATCATTTAATTCAAACTCTCCTCCTCTGAAAGCTAATTCCAAAGGAGTGTCAGAGGGCTTAAATGGAATCAAGAAGGGTCAAGTGCTCAAGAGAGTTTGGGAAGCTCTGTGTAAAGCAAAGTTAAATAAGTTTCTTTATTGGAGAAAGCCTCAGTGTGTTAAGTGAGCTACTGTGCACTGGCTGCCCAACGACTAGCAGTAACAGTATTTCCCCCAGAGCTTCTTTCATTATTGAATAATTCGGTGGTGGATCACTAGTGTTCTGGGAGTCCAATTGCGATACAGTTTTCCCCGAAAGACTCAGCTAACTGACTGACTGAAACTAGGTAGGATAATTTTTCTTTTAAATCACTTGAAAAAAGAAAGGCATTATTTGTATATTAGGATGTTGCATGTATCTATAAAAAGATTGATTAGTTTTTAAGATTACTCACTCTAATATATTTAAGCCCAAAACTGAATCAGGTTTTATCAGAACTATTATTGAATCCAAATCCAAATTCAAAACCTGCAAAGAATCATTGTAAAGTTTGTTTTTCTTTTCCCACTCTTGAACTAAGAAGTTACTAAAACAATGCCCGCTAATTAGTTAATTTATTTTGTACTTGATGGCTAAAGCAGAAACTCACTGAAGGCTTGCAAGCTTGCATTTCCAGACAGTCCCAATTCCTAAATCAAATTTGCGAATTTCACAATTACTTCAATGTAAACTTCTACATGTCTCTAGGACTATATCAAAAGATCATGAAGCTATTAGGTTAAGCATTAGTTATTCGCTGAAAGGGTCAGAGATTGATAGGGATTGCTGTTAGTAACCTTTTAAAACCATAAATGTATCAATTTCAAATTATAGAACGTGGCTTAAATGTCATTTGTATGTTGAAATAAGCTGAAACACGTAATCATCATCTTCATGAATCACCACTTAGCCTCATTTCTAATCCTCCCATGCAGACAAAGGTTACTAGGCTGTGGTCCTTGTTTTCTATTTGATGAGCATTAAGTACTTAATTTCGAGGAGGTCACAAATCTTTTATACAAGGGCGGACACAAATTGTTTTCTAAACAAGAAAGTAAAAACAGTATGTATAATCACATATGTAAACATTTCCTCTCTTTATGAGTATGTTTATTATTAATTGTAAGTATAAAACCAAGAAAGTCTGATCTTTTTTATATGGCATTACATAAATTCTGCAAAATCTTTTTTTTTTTTATGGCAAGGGGCCATGCATGCTGTCATTCATTTACTCATCCATTCAAACAGCATTTATTCAGCTCCAATCACATGTGAGATGGCCCCAGACAAGAGAACAACAAAAAGTGAATCAGAAACATCTTCTATCAAATGGTTTTGACTTATAAAGAAATAACTATATATAAAGGTGAATGGTGCCATAGAAGAGAATTTCATTAATAAAGACACAGCTTTTTGATGTGCCCACAAAATTAACTAGGTTGGATAAGTCTAAGCATGAAGGCGAAGCTTCCAATCTTCTAGAAAAACAGAAAACCCAGTTACGGCTGCAGGAGGGTATCAAGGTCGGGTGAAGAGTGGAAGACTTACGTCTTTTCTTATAGTGATTATGTGTACTCAAATCAGCTCTCCCCATCAAAAGGAAGTTTTCTTCTGATTCCACATCTCTTTGCTGATAAGAAAATTCCACCCTTAACATCTGTCAATGATAATTTGAGGATGTTACAGAAAATACAGATAACTGATCAGCACTCAGGGGAAAGGTTAGCATTCTGTCAGAACAATTGACCTGCAAAGTAGGAGGTCAAAAAATACCATTTAAATCCTATCTGGGCGAATGAACTTGTTAAATGCAGAGACTGAGGAAGGGACACTGAGAGTCTCCTTGGGGGCTCCTGTAGTGTGTGCAGAACCAGCAGATATGCACACAGCACAGAGGTGAGATGAATGGGTCCAGCACTCACAGGGAACTTCCGGTCTTTAGGATAGATTACCCACAAAAGAAAGGTCCATACCAACTGGCGACCGTTACTCAGGAGACAGCTACTTTAAAAGGCAGTTCCCGATGGTCCTCAGGGAAACTGGACATTTTCTGAGACAGGAATGCTATGAAAAATTAGTTCAGAGCAGCCCTGACCCCATGCATGTGGAAACTGCTTCTACAGTTTTTATATTTGGGGAATTTTATTCTGTTTCGGAAGCCTGAGAGCTTTCCTACAATTGAAAATGACTACTTTTGCTTTGGTTCTAAAACTAATTTCATCATAAATGGTGACTCCTTAAAATGCCTGGACCATCTCGTCAACTCCTACTATTTAATAATGAGTTGCAACCGCGCTGGTTAATGCAGTTATAAAGTAAAACAAAACAAAACAAACAACAACAACAAACCAGGAACCTGTGTGTTTTAAAAGGAGACCTGGAGGTATTAACTTGTTCCATTGTGATGTAAGATACTAAGGCTTTAAAATATATTAAGTAATTTGCTAAAGATCACAAGGGGCAGGGAAAGGCTTAAAAGTGAGGTCCTGACTGTAAATCCAAATTTCCCCCCACCATGCCATGGTAACTCACTCGAGTTTTATGTGTAGAATACTTGTCCAGATAATAAGCAGAAACTAGTCACACTTCCTGCCTCTTGCAGTAACTACAGGCCGTCTTGTTTTCCATCACCAGAGAAGTTCGTATTTAATGATGTTTATGATACACAGTTGTACAACACCCCAAATGCATTGTCTTCGAGCAAAAGCACCCCACTCCCCCATATATCAACAGTGCCCAATACAATGTATCCTAGCTACCCCAAATACATTCGTCTGAGGGTTAAACATTCAAAGGATATGAGACAATTTGCTAAAAATCTTCCTCAAACTCCATAATATTTAAAAGCTATAATTTAAAGACATATGATCTTAGCTACCATCTGGTTGTTTAGTCTGACAGGTGTTTCAGTAAGTTCTGTTTTAACACTCATGTTCTGTTTAAAGAGGTATTATTTTAAATATTCTCAAATTGGATATTGACTGCCAAATGAATAAAGAACATTTTGTTTATTGTGAGTTTAAAAATAAAATTAGATTTTGTATCCCTTTTAAAAGAGCTTTGAGCAAAAAAGTAAAAAAAGGCTCATGGAAATGAGCAACAGTGTGGTGGTAGCCAGGGTGGGGGAGGGGATATAAGGGAACTAAATGATAATGGAAAAAATACAATAAAATCATTAAAAAAAATAAAAGAGCTTCGATATCTCTGTGAAATCAGAATTTTAAGTTGTCATTGTCATAAAGGATAGAACTTAGGGGACAGTTGGGAAGGTTTCTAAATTAACAATCCTTCAAATAAATATCCTTTAGTTATTTGCTTAATAACTTAGTAGGGATGGAGTAAAACAGATTTTTATATTAAAAATGTTTAATTCTCCATCAAAGTAAAATAATTATTATATATGCTAAATACAGGGTCCAGCACAAATAGCACCCCTTTTTATTACAAAATCTTTTATTACAAAGTCATAAGCATGTAATTCTGTAACATAACAATATCACGCTCAAGTACACTATATGACATTTTAGGTGAAATGTTTAAAGTAAAACTATTAATTATTACACCCATATTATTACCCTACCAACCACACTCACGCAGGCATTACTTCTGCCAGACCCTGTATATTAAAGTAAGCTATTCTATTTGGAGGTGATTTCATTTCATAGGCATTTTCCATTTACCCAGAGTATTATAAATTTTTCTTAAAAGAAAGGCTAATGAATATAGTTGCAAAATCTTTTTTCCAAAATATTGTTTTTCTAGCTCCCACTTGGATACTCTAGGTATTTCAGTTCATTTTTTAAAAAATTATTCTGATTCTCAATAGTCTCTTAAATGTTTAACATTTTAGAAAATTGAGCGTACAATTTATCTGTTAACTAGCTGTACAATGTGACAAGATTTCCATGGACTAAAACTGCCAACTTCAACTGCCTGTGGGTTTTCTTGTCTCAGAATATAGTGGCACTACAAAATTCGCAGGGATGGACAAGTAATAAATGTATTCTTCAGAGATAGCTCTGTGGATATTTTCTTTAATTCCAACAATATTTACTAGCTACTTTATTCCTTTCTCTCCTATTTTAAGTACAATTTTTGGCATGTTCTAAATTCCGATATACGAGGTCTGTCCAGACATTATCCAGCCATGCAATATGAAAAATAGAGACCTTTATTGAAGAAGATACAAGAAACATTGTACATAGGACAATGATGCCTCAGTCTCCTTCAAAGCAGGCACCTTGATACCTCACACAGTTCTCCCAGTTGCCGTCACCTATGCTGTTGTATTTTCCTGACTCTCATCAAAGGTCTGAAATTTCTTCCTTTCAAAGGCGATTTTAGTTTTGGAAAAAGCCAGAAGTAGCAGGGTGGCAAATCCGGGCTGCAGAAGGGCTGAGTCACCTGGGTAATGTGATGTTTCACAAAAAAACTCTGCACAAGACGGGATGCGTGAGTAGGTGTTTAGTCGTGATGAAGCTGCCAATCACCAGTTGCCCATAGCTGTGGCCTTTTGAGTCATCTGAACAGTTTCTGTTTGGAGGAATGTTCAAGCTTAATGCAAAATTTGATGCAGATTTTTTGCTCTGCACACTCAAGTCATTATGAATTCAACAACCATGCCACATGGCACTCACTGCCCCCACCGACTAGTACAGTGAAGTCATCATTGCTCATGCATGCATATTCCAGTCCACTCTTTTTGGTTGCCAGGTTACATCCATGCCATGCAAACCTTTCTTGTTGTATTAACAATGGCTCAACTTTTTCCAGACAGACCTCGTATATGTTGATACATTCTTGGTTTTCCATCTCTTTTCATTCATCTGCTTTTCAGCTCCTGTAGCAATACTAAATAATTATAAACACTATATCTCAATAAAAGCATAGCTTAATATTAGATACAGCAGATCAACTTTCCTTTTTTATGAAATTATCTGAGTTAATTTTGCCATTTTCTTGGATGGGCTTTTTCTTTTCCATAAATCTTTTCCCCCAGTTTTATTAGGAAAGAATTGAAATGCATCACTGTATAAGTGTAAGGCCTACAACATGACGGCTAATTTATGTATATTGTGAAATGATTACCACAACAGGTTTCATTAACATCCACCTTCTCATATAACTATAATAAACAGAAAAAGGAAAGGAAAAAAATTTTCCCTGTGATCAGATCTCTGAGATTTACTCTCTTAACAGCTTCTCTATGTCTCTTCTACCCATGTTAGCTACAGTCATCATGTTGTACATTACACCCCAGTACTTATTTATCTTACACCTGGAGCTTTGTGTCTTTTCATCACCTTCCTCCAGTTCCCCCTGTCCCCAACCTCTGTGTCTGGTCACAAATCTGATCTCTTTTTCTATGTGTTTGTTTTGTTTAGATTCCATGTATAAGGGAGATCATACATTATTTGTCTTTGTCTTACTTAACATTTTATCTTCAAAGTCCATCTATGTCATCTCTAATGGTAAGATTTTGGTTTCTTTGGCTGAATAATATTCCATTATATATATCACAACTTCTTTATCCATTCAATCAGTGATGGGCACTTAGGCTTTTTTCATGCCTTGGTTATTGTAAATAATGCTGTTACAATCATAGGGGTGCAAGTACCTTATCAGGTTGGTGTTTTCATTTCCTTTGGATGTATTCCATAAGTGGAATTGCTGGATTTTATGGTAGTTCTATGTTTAACTTTTTGAGGATCCACCATACTGTCTTCCATAGTAGCTACACCAGTTGACAGTCCCACCAATAGCGCACAAGAGTTCCGTTTTCTCCACATCCATGCAAACGTTTGTTCCTTTCTGTCTTTTTAGTGATGGCCATTCTAAGGCACGAGGAATTGTAATCTCATTGCAGTGTTCATTTGTATTTCCCTAATGACTAGTGATGTTGAGTATGTTTCCTGTACTTTTTGGCATTCTGTATATCTTCTTTGGAGAAATGTCTATTCAGGTCTTTTGCCCACTTCTTAAAAATTGAGTTATTTGGTTTTGCTCGTGGGTTATATGAGTTATTTATATATTTTGGATATTAACTTTTTGTCAGATATAAGATTTGCAAATATTTTTTCCTATTGCATAGGTCGTCTTTTCACTTTATTGATGTTTCCTTTTGCTGGGTAGAAGATTTTTCGTTTGATGTAGTCCCATTTGCCTACTTTACTTTGCTGCCTGTGCTTTAGTGTCATATCCAAAACTTGACTTACTCCTATTTCCCTCTAGGAGTTTCACGGTTCCAGGTGATACATGTTAAGTCTTTAACTCATTTTGAGTTCATTTTTATGAGTGATGTAAGATATGGGTTCCGTGTCTTTCTTTTGCGTGAAAATATTCAATTATTCCTACACCATTTATTGAAGAGACTACTTTTTCTCTATTGGATTATTCTTGGCTGCCTCATCAAATGTATATGCTTGGGTTTATTTCTGCGTTCTTGATGCTGATTCATTGTTTTATGTCTGTTTTTATACAGGTAATATACTGTCTGGATGACTATAGAATGATGTTGTAGTATAACAAATTCAGGGAGTGTGATGCCTCCTGCTTGGTTCTTTCTCAGGATTTCTGTGGCTATTTGGGGTCTTTCGTAGTTTCGTGTACACTTTAGGAGTGTTTTTCTACTTCTGTAAAAAATGCCTTGGAATCTTACTAGGAATATCATTGAATCTGTAAATGGCTTTGGGTAAAATGGACATTTGAGCAAAATTAATTCTTCAAATCCATAAACACAGGGTGCCTATTTATTCAAGTTTTTTCCATTTCTTTCAATATCTTGCCATTTTCTATTTATTTATTTATATAATTGTATTTTCCATTACCTTTTTAAAATCTAATCTTTACTGTATTTTTCCATTACCATTTAGTCCTCATAGTAGAGATTTTTCACCTGCTTAGTTATATGTATTCCTAAGTGTTTAATTGTTTTGACACTATTATAAAAGGAATGAACTTATTTCCTTTGTAAAATAAAAAGTGTTAGTGTACCCAAACATTACTGATTTTAGAAGTTTATAATTTTTCCCCACCATGAGTGAAGTAAAATTAAAACCACTTTTGGAGTAGGATGACAAAATATGAGTTAACTGGGTTGATATTTTCTAATCAATGCAGTGATGTTGGGAGCCCGGCCCAGGTACTGACAGGCCACCCATTAATGTGGTTCTGTTGTCATGTGCTCTAGAGCCTTAGGAACCATGTGCCCAGTCAGGAGAGGTACTAATACTTCCACTAAGTAACATCCTTGTGAGTTTCTCTGAGCTTGCTTCTTTCTATTCCGGCTTCAAACACTGTGGCTAACAACCAGATGAGCAGCGACCCCCATGCTACTGAGCACATAACAAGAATAAATTGGGGCTCAAGTAAAGTGCCCTTCTGCTTCATTTAGCAAACACACTGTCCCTCTATCATTCAGCTATGATTTAAATCCAGCCTTCCTTTCTAGAAGTCTGACATCATCAACACCAGTTCCTTCCATTATCACTGTGGGATTCCCAAACATTCGGATGTTGAAAACAAATCCATTTATGAATTTATCCCAGTTTATTTAAAATTGAAAAGTAGCAATAATATAATTTTCAGTTTGTCTAAGTGAGGAAAGGCGTGGACAACCAATTTACTCTTGCAAATAATTTATCCAACTAAAAAGGAGCCAATCAATATTCAGAAAAGAAATTAGTCATTAGGGGTATCATGTCAATGAATACATATTGATCAAATTAAGAATTAACATGGTTTTATTTAAAAATTTTGAAAGCATTATTCTACCATGACTTCATCTTTACCCCAATTTCAATGATTTGAAAATTAACATATTTATAAATTATTTTCTTTCCCTTTTCATTCATGCTGTTCATAGATATGAGAACCAACATTTCAATTTATTAATAGCAACAGTGATGTTATTTTTATTGTTCAGTATAAATATTTTATAACAAACACTAAAATGAGCAAACTCAAGTCATAAATATAGGAATTTTCAAATAAAGTCTTACTTCATTTTCATTGGTATAAGGCTAATCTATTTGAAATGATGTTTATATCTCAAAGCAGGAAAGAAATGACAAAATGTTGAATAACAATCCAAAAGAATTTCAATAGGATAAAATTAACAAAATGCAAGTATTTGCAATTAGTTTGAACAAACTCAATTTGGCCTAAAGTTTTCAGGATTTCTGTTTCCTCTACAGAGTAAAAAAAGGCAGAAATCTCCCTTATTATTTCAGTTTACATAACCATTAAGACAGAAAATGCCTCACAATAGTATGAGGTAATATGTAGAAAATTGTTAAAAGCATAAGCCATTCAGTTGCCAATATTGATGGGGTGGCACTTACACCTGTGAAAGCTAAATAAGACACAAAAGATATTGCAATAACAATAAAGTACGAAACGTTCTTATAACTATAGTTCAATCAAAAGTATGTTCACATGACTTCTTAAAATGTGAACTTGGCCACAAGATGACTCTATCCATCAAAGCTATCGTTTAGAATGGAAGGGCAGATCAAATGCCGTCATGTTAAAGGAGTTCATCATCACCAACTCCTTATTATATGAAATGTTAAAGGGACTTATCTAAGAAAAAGAAGATAAAAACTATGAACAGTAGAATGACAACAAACTCATGACTATCAACAACTGAACCTAAAAACAAAATAAACTAAGCAAACAACTAGAACAGGAACAGATTCACAGAAATAGAGATCACATGGAGGGTTATGAGCAGGGAGGGAAAGGGGGAAGAATGGGGGAAAAGGTACAGGGAATAAGAAGCATAAATGACTGGTACAGAGTAGACAGGGGGAGGTTAAGAATAGTATGTGAAATGGAGAAGCCGAAGAACTTATATGTATGAGTCATGGACATGAACTTAGACGGGGGGGGGGAATGATGGTGGGAGGGAAGTACAGGATGGAGGGGCATAAAAGGGAGAAAAAATGGGACAACCATAATAGCATAATCAAGAAAATATATTTTCAAAATAAAAATAAAACGTGAACTTGCTTATCCACAATTGCAAATTCCCCTCCCAATTTGTGAACCATCTAAATGAATAAAAGGACACAAAATCAGCAAACTAGAAATGATGAGCAGCAGAAGTTGTATAATATAGAGTGTGAATGCACAATAATAATAATAATGGCAAATAGTTACTATGGTAATTACTTAGTTGCAATATATCATTTAACTTTCATTTCATTAAAGTAAGTACTACTCTCACCCTCTTTTTAGTGGTGAGTACACTAAGATAAAAAATGTTAAGTAATTTGTTGCTCGTAACATGGCTTTAAAGATTTAAACTCAGGAAACTTAGGCCAAAGAGAGACACATGCTTAACCGCAAATGCCATATGGGTAGTCCCAGGGTCTCCATCTGAAAACACCTACATCACAGCTGTCTGGAAGCATTCAACAATACATCACGGAAAAGCTTAGAACAGAATATGGTACTCGGTAAATCTGTAAATTTATGCTAATAAAATAATAATAAAATATTGGAGAGGGAGGGCAAGGAGGCAGGAGGATGAAAGTGGATGAGGAAGGGAATCAGGAACCAACAAAAGCAACAACAAAAGACAAAATGTCTTCAAAATAAAAATTATGTCTTCAGATAGTTCTGGCAAAGAGGAAATCTAGAAAATACTACAATACAAAAATCTATGGGATACAAGTAAAAGCAGCATACTTTACTTGTAAAGAAAATTCATAGCCTTAAACACATTTATTAAACAAATAGGAATTAAAATAACTACAATGTGTTCGACTTTGGAATTTTAAACTACAAAATATATCACACAAATATAATCACACAATATATTAGAACAGTAAAATGTGATCAAGTGAAACTTATTATTAAACTTTAAAAGTGATTCCTTATTATGAAATTGCTAATGCATGACATTTATTAACAGGTTAGGCCTCAGCAAGGTCCTGATAAAGGGGAGAAACAAACCTTGAACAACGGAGGAACAAATGTATGCTTGATCCCGGTCACAAGCACACACTGTGGAGGAGGGTAAGGACACAGATGTCTACATGTTATCTCAAAGCAAAAGCCAAGTCATGACTTGTGAATTATAGAAAACTTCCTTTTTAAAGTAAGGATGTCCACTAATATTATAGCTGTTTGGGTAGTATCAGTCATTGAAATTAAGGAATAGAAAGAAAACATAAAGATAATAAAAATAAATTTATCAGTTTTTAGCAAGTATGAGTATATGTAAATATGGTGTCCAAACTTTTGGCATCTCTGCACCAAATTGGAAGAAGAAGAGCTGTCTTGGTCTACACATTAAATACGTTGCGACACATAATCACAAAAAATGTCATAATGTTTTAAGTAAATTTACGATTTAGTGTTGTGCCACATTCACAGCCATCCTGGGCTGCGTGTCACCAGTGGACAGCAGGTTGGACACCCTTGAATTATAAAGCCTAAGATAAACAACCAAAAATCTATATTTAGAAAGATGTCATTTCAACCAAGGGGGAGTTTTGCAATTAACATATGAAAAGCAATCACTTCCCTAAACTAAAGATAAGTTCTCTAAAGAGAAGTTCTCTCCTCTTCTCTATACTTAAGATCCCAATTTCTGAAAGGCACTCAACAGAGAGTAATTGAATAAATTAACAGGTGAGTGACTAAAAATAGGCAAAAAATGTATTATTCAATTAATAATAGCCATCCAAAACATAAAATATACAGAATTAACAAAAAAATTATCTAGTCCATATGAAGATGTAAAAAGAACAATTGAATAAATGAGTAAGTTCAATATTTTAAATGTATAATATAAATATATATACACACATACATATAATGCATTCCTCTATAATGGATTCCAGGTAATCAAAGACCAATTATTTATTTTGTAATGGCTAAAACACTTTAAATCAGCCTTGATATTTGAAATAGAAGATTGGTAAGGGCTACATGCCCTGTCGTACATTAAGTAATATTGTAAATCACAATAATTAAAACAATATGATCCTGTGTTGCAATAGAACCTATTTATTGACTTATGGACTAGCATTTGAAATTATTTTTAAACTTTTCATTGGTAATATTGAGCAACCTTTACTATTTTAAAAATAAGTATGCATCAATTAATACTTTAAGGCTTTTTTAACAGATGTCAAAAACTTATTAAAGAGTATACTTTTTGTGTGAGAAATGCAGGATATAATGAGGGTAAGAAGGCTCCTAGCTGTTACCCATGACCACAAACATTTGTCTAAAAGGAGGCTTTGATTTTAAATTACCAGAATTGTCAGAGATCTCCTAAAAGATGAAAACACTGCTGAATAAATATCCTTGATTCTAACTGCAATGACTTGTAAAATATGGTACTATTCTGTTAATTTGCTTTTGATGAAACTGGAAATTACCAGTGTGTACACAGTCCTAAACAAAGGCCTCAAGATCTCATGTGCCTACCCGTTAAAATACAACCGCTTGGGTATATCTCCTCAATGTTATAAATCACAGAAATTGCCTTTGAACTTATTCTTGTCTGAGCCAGTTCTGGAATGGGAACTATAAACTAAATTTATAAGAGGAAACGTGTCTGTTTGAGAAGAAGAGGAAGGAGACTGGGTGGGGAGGACGGTGGAGGTGGAAGAGTAGAAAATTCTTATCAATATATGCTGATAAAATTCAGAATGCTGTGTCCACTAGTGATTTCTCATACTTTCCCCAAATCTTATAGTATAAAACATAAAGTTATTCAATATGCCAAAACTTAGGTACAGTCCTTTTTGGGACTCACATTTCCTGTTGAGAGTACAAAGTCTAATGTCCTAGTGAGTTCCAGGTGAAAGCTAGAGTCTGTAATGATCAACCACCAAGTAAAAATGAAACTTCTAAAATCAGTTGAATTATGGGCCATCTCAGTAAATTGCCCACCATATTTCAGCCTCACCTAAATTAACATGAAATTTGTGGTCAGCCTGTTTGATTTCAATATCATAAGAGAAGGGATCTCTTAAACCCCATCTTCACTGCCCTCTACTCAAGCAAGCACACCCAGGTGACATACTCATTCAAGACTCAGGCTTCACTGAGAACTCAGGGAAGTCATATGACTCCAACTTTTACAAAGTAGCTCTGTTTTAAAATCCATTTGCTCTTGCTGTCCCTTCTAAGGTCTGCTCAATCATTGACCTTTCTCATGTTCCCAAGCTCACTGAACACAGGACTGATGCTAGGTGCTTCTCTTGTTTGTATCACCATTCTGTTTTCAGACCTAAAAGATGGTTTTTGTTCCCATTACATTACAGAAATGTACCCATTTTATAATCCCAGATAATTACAGATTCCAAAGCCTAGATTTTGGAGAATACTACTATAATGTAACACCTGAGGGGCAACAAAGCCACAAAGTAAGATTATGAGGTGTCCAAATCTGCCTCAAGGTGTTATTTGATGCACATGGGAAATAATACTAATTTAATCTGATTTATATGATTAAACTTGATGTGTTTGAGTTTTTGAGAAGAAGACAAATGCTGGGAAGTCCCAAATTACCCAGGTTTTCAAGAGCTGATAATTATGGGGACTCAAAACAATAACATCTTGGAAATATTATTGAAACAAATTTCACTAGTGTTAATTTATGAAATTTAAGAAGAGAAAGACAATTGATATAAAAATGTCACTGGAATGTCCAAATTGTTCAAGTCAGAAATCATTAAAGGAACTGAGAAATTAGGACTTCTTTCTTAGGTAATAATCCAATGCTGCAAAAGTGTCTAAATTTCCTGAGTTTTATGAATCAATCTACATATATTCTGTGTGACTCTCTTTTATTAAGGCAGCTATTTTCAACCTTTTTCATCTCATGAGAAACATAAACAATTACTAAAATTCTATACATACCAAAAAATATATTTTTGACAATCTGACAAAACATGGGTATAATTTTTTATACTTAAAATGTATTTATAAGACCTTTTTATTATATTTTCCATTACCATTTAATGCCCTTATATGGCCCCTCCTTCTGCAATCACCACACAGCTGTCCATGTCCATGAGTCCTTTTTCCTTTTTGCTCATCCCTCTATCCCTTAGCCTCCCCCTGGATAGCTGTCATCCTGCTCTCTATGAGTCTGTCTTTATTTTGCTTGTTAGTTCAGTTTTTTTTTTTTCATTAGATTCCACATATGAGTGAAATTATATGGTATTTGTCTCTCTCTCATTGGCTTATTTCACTTAGCACAATGTTTTTCAGGTCTATCCATGCTATCACAAAGGGTAACATTTTCTTTTTTTACTGCCAAGTAATATTCCTTTATGTAAATGTCCCATCCTTGTTTTAACCACTCATCTACTCATTCACATCAGATGGCTATTATTGTGTTGGCTATTGTCATTTTTTATGTGACAGTCTAAGGGAAAAGAGGTCAGTGTCCCGGACTAAATAGTCAGATATTACATGCTTTAAAGATCCTTGCAGCACACCAGTTGCAAGAAGTCACTGTACGAAGGGACAAAGCGCTCTTTTGTCTATTGCAGGTGAACACTGACTCCTTTATCGTCACAGCCTGGGGGCCCATCTCCCTGAACAGCAACAGGAGGAAGAGTTAAACAGTGCCCACAGTAGGTGCGGGAGAGTATTCTAGTTTGAAAGTACCAGATAGGGGCTCGTCAATTCTAACCTGACTAGTGTTCTCTCAGAGTACTGAGCTGCAGGATAAGAATGAAGCTTTGTATAATCCAAATGGGCTTTGATAGAACATCAACTGAATTTAGCAACGAAGAGCAACATTTTTAAGGTTCTAAATTTTAGCTGGAGGCAGAGGGAATACCAGAAGGAAAATAAATGAAAGCTGCTCACCACTTCAAAAGCTAATCTTTGTAATGCTTTCATTAGCAGTTTAAACAACCACATACACACTTTTGAAGTAGAAAAGAAATGATTCTGATGCCTGATTGCTATGGGGTGCAGTTTAACTTCCCGGTCTTTAAAAAATAGGCAAGGTCAGGATTTTCTTTAACTGCTGTTCGGCTTGTGAAATATTTTGTTTGTAAAGGAACCCAAATAGATGTGTAAGAAAGAGATTAGCTGATGAACTGTTCATTTAGTTCCCTCAATAAAAGATAAGTATCTGTTATAGTCAGAGTGAAAAGGGAGATAAAAAGTTCTTTCTAAAGAAACTATCCCCTTAGGCTTGGTGTAAAGACACCATTTTCACTTTTAAACAAATACACTATAAAAATATTTAGACTAGGCTATAGAGAAATTGCAACAAGAATTGCAAGCAGGTGAATCTAAAGTCTCAATCTTCAGTAAGCAAGCAGGGCGAGGGAAGAAAATAAGCAAAAATATTGTAAGCTGAGTCTAACAGAAAAATATGTGTGTGTCAGACCACAATGCATAATTCAAAGGTCATTCAAGTTTGCAAGAAGAGAAATAGGTAAAATTAAGATCATGTCCCCAACATCAGCATAGTAAAAGATTTCCTACTGGAAGTATGGCTTTGAGAAAAGTTCCACCTGCCAGGTAACAATGTGGGTTTGCAGCTACCAGGTCAATGGCATCGTGGATATAACAAGTGGGCTGAGACATAATCCAGAATTCCTAATTATATAATCTCCACATGATATCAGTCTTAAGGAACAGACAATGGCCATTATTTATTATTTTAATATCTTGCGATTCTAAGTTGTTTATACTTTATCACTGTGCAAGCTTTTCAAACACACTTCCGGCATCCTGGTCATCTCCCCCTAGTGCTGTCATCAAGCACACCTGATTGAGGACTGAGTTCCTCTGGGATGGCTGGCCCGCCCGTCCTGCTATCCCAAGGAAAACCCATACACATTATGCCCAACTTACAAGCAGTACTCAGCTACAGTGACAGCGTCTTAAATTTCTTTTGCACAATATTAAATAAAAGTGTCCTACTATTACTTAAAAGCATGGGAGTGTTTGAATGGTGGTGAAAAGGATGTGAAGCACTGTTGGCAGATGCAGCATGATTGAAAAATGTAACTGGGGACAATAATAAAAACATTGATTTGTAGTCATTAAGAACCTTTATGTTTCAGCCATTATTGTTTGGACTAAATCATAGACAAAATAGGGACATAATGATGAAATAACTTGCACAGAATAACATAGCAGGTGAGAAACTGGGAAAGACCAGCACATAACTGAGGGAATAAGGCACCACCGGAAAACCCAGAGCGGAATGGCTGGGGATAGTTTTGAGGGGAGCAGATGGAAGGTCCTACATGCCATGATAAAATGAAGATAATACTTTTATTCTACAAGTTTGGGTTAGCCAAAAAGTTAGTTTGTTTTCTTCCCATAAGATGGCTCTAATAGTGCTTGGTTGTCTTTAACTTTCTTCAAAGCAATTTTGTTGGAATATATTGTGACAGCTGTCATATCTGTGCATTTAAGAAAAACATCACAATTGGTGAATTTTTGTGTAGCCATTTTAATATTGAAGATGGAAGAAAATACACAACATGTTCAACATATTATGCTTTATTATTTCAAGAAAGGTAAAAATGCAACTGAAATGCAAAAAAAAATGTGCTATTTATGGAGAACATGCTGGGACTGAGCAAACATGTCAAAAGTGGTTTGCGAAGTTTCACGCTGGAGAGTTCTCGCTGGACGATGATGCTCCACAGTCGGGTAGACAACTGAAAACAGTCAACGTTATACCACATGGGATAGCCAGCATACTCAGAATGTCCAAATCAATAAAGGTATTGGTGAAAATGAAATATGTGTCTTTTATTTTACAGAAAAAACTAAGTGGAGTTTTTGGCCAACCCAATATTTAAGAGATATTAAAAGCAGTTTGCTTATAAAACAAAAACGAGAGCAAACTAGGCAAACAACTAGAACATGAGGGTTGTCAATAAGGGAGTGGGAGGGGGAGAGGGGGGTAAAGGTACAGAGAATAAGTAGCATAGATGATAGGTGGAAAATAGACAGGGGGAGGGTAAAAATAGTGTAGGAAATGTAGAAGCCAAAGAACTTATAAGTATGACCCATGGACATGAACTATGGGGGGGGGGAATGTGGGAGGGAGGGGGGTGGGCAGGATGGAGTGGAGTGGGGGGGGAAATGGGACAACTGTAATAGCATAATCAATAAATATATTTAAAAAAAAAAAAAGCAGTTTGCTTAAGCAAGCTGGGGGAAAAAGGTACTCCTCTAGATAAACTTGCTACATCTATAAAATATGCTCTAATTTAATGTCAAGGCTTTCTAAGCTCATGTGCAAAGATCTTAGACCTATAATATAAATATTTAACTAACTATGGTCCACCTATTCATTTTGGTTTGGAAAAATAAAACCCTAATTTATGAACAACTGACAGCTCTTTTCCACTTCAGGTTTTATTAGTCTCTTGCAGGAGTGGTCCAATTTCTTTTTTTCTTGCATTTCTGTAGATTTGAATCATTATGAATATTTGTGATAAATCATTATTAGATGCTCATGTTCAAGTATTTGCAGTTCAGTTTGGCATTCCAATCAAACTCTAGGGAATCTGCTTTTCTGGGAGAACGTACATTGGATATAGCCTCTCCAAGGCCTCTTTCTAAAGACAGCAGTGACTAGAAGGGTCACAAGAATGTGAACGTGGCTGGCTTTAACACAAACCCTCACACCACTACTAAAAAAACTTAATCACAATATGATTTCAAAGTTTAGTTGTAAGAAAATATTTTCCTTTTGGATTATAATATCCTATACCTAGAGAAATATTTTATTACTATTGTATCAACAGAGAGGCATATACAATTAAACGAGGAAGTATGTTTTCTCCATTAATGTTACTTTTAGAAATTCCAGATCAACCATTAGACCATCGAAAGCAGCAATGCTAAAACGATTTTGCAAGAAGACTATGAATTCAATTGCATTATTCCTGTTTCCCTGACAGCCTGCCAGCATTGACGACCCAACCAAGTCCCCAACAGTGTTACAGAACAGGCTTTAAATAATGCAAAGGGCTTTCTTAATTTTGATGGGATGCTCTCTTAGTGAGAATGGAATCGCCCATCAACAATCTGTTCATCAATTTTCTTTCAATGTCCCAAATGTGATTTAACTTTTGTTAACCAATTCCCAGATTATTTTACACAGGATTCTAGTTAGAAAGTACACTTAGAACCATGATACAATTGATGCCTGAGGGCTCTGGATAAGCAGCTGAATACAACACAATGGCTGACTTTCTTCCACCTACTTGTATATCACTAATTTATTTAAAATAATTTTTAAAAATTGTACAACTAATCCCAGAAGGACAAAACAGTATTCACTGAGTTATGTTCTAACAGGTATTTAAAAACTTAACAGGTTTTTGCATAATCTTCCAAGTTACTTTAAGGCATTAATGCAACACATTTAACTTTTTATAATAGGACACTACTCTTTGTCCTTGTTCAATCCCAAGAACCAGACAATACTCCTGCATAGCTGTGAATGGCTAACACATCAAGTGATTTTCTAAGCCTTTTTATATTTTAAATCACCTGCCTCTATGTTCTCTACAGTTTTGCTGAAAGAAAGAGAAATATGCTTGCTCTCCTTTGGTTCAGCTCTTTATATTAAAGAGTGCCTATCGTCCCAGCCATGGGCAAAGTGGTTCAGTTTACTAAAACACATAGAGTGGATGTTGTTAATCAATGGCATTTTATTGATTTTTTTTCCTAGAAACAAACCAACACAAAGTGTTATAGACAAACATGGGGCACTAGGCAAAAAGACATTACTGAAAGGGAATAATGTTGTACCATTGCTATTTAATCTTCATTTGCTTGCGGTCATGCCAATACAATAAAGGAAGAGCTAAACCGATACATCTTTCAGGAAAAAACAAAATAAAAAAAGCCAAACAAACAAACAAACAAAACCTCTTGCCTTTGAAAGTTCTGTTTTTATAATTTTTATTATTTTGTAATCAGGGAAATGTCAATGATTTTCAAAATGTTATAATTTCACTATTAAACCAACTGGGCAATCCTGGTTGTTTTCTACATTGCTTTGTAGTCCCTGCCTTGCACGTAATAGTGCCTCTCCCCCTGGGCTTTTAATAAATGTTCCCACACGAATGAGTTATCTGCCTATCTACCTACCTACCTATCTCCTTACTTTTCTCAGGTAGTAAAAATAAGAGTAACAAGACACTGAAAGGTATATAAAGAAATGTTACTTTCATTAGATGAAGTTCTAAAACTCCACAGGCAGATAATCATCAATTTCTTCCTACATTTAGACTTTTGAAAAGATGGGCTCAACATTGCAGAGACAGATTAGTGAAGCTGGCAGTGGCCACCTCTTGTTGTACTGAAACATACGTATCAGTATGGTCATACTGGCCATCTAGTGTCCTAAATGTTCGGCGTTATATTTGTGTTTCATTGGTCTTTGATACCTTCTTTAAACCCACTTACCCCCATCCATGTTTCAGCTTCATCTCTTCTTTTTGCTGTCTTCCATCAAATGATTTAATAACTCCTGCTTCTTTTTTTCTGGCCCTCTGCCAGCTCTGCCCGCCCCCACCTCCCCACACCAGAGAGCCTGGTTGGGTCTTCTTGAGAAGTAAGAGCCACCCAAGTAGAAACAGCATACAAATCATTTTGTAGTTAATAATCACTAAAAGGGAGCAGGTGGCATTCCTCCATTTCAAGTACTACTAGTGTTGATTTCCAGTTTAGTTCATTTGAACAGATATATCGAGCACTTAATTCATTCCAGGCACTAAGCTGGGTGCCAAGGATACAGAAATACATAAGAAGAAGTTCATGCATTCCAGAGGCATCCTTATAATGTGTATGAAGATGTATGTTCCCAAAGGAAATAGTTTTGACAGCTAACAGAGTTTTGTCACAGTTGACATCTCATCTTAAGTGAGATTAGTTTCTAAAGAAAGCACATTTGGTACAAAGAGACAAAATTATCCTTTAAACTCCTTAAATCATCCATGAAATCCAGTGTACACCATTTTATACACCATCAATGCTCTCATGGTTTTGCATTCGACATTGTCTAAACTGCTGAGTAAAACTCAAGGAAGAATCAAAAACAAGTTTTGTGGAAATGACTGGAGAGTCAACATTATCTGTTCATAATTATTATATGATCAAGTGAAAGGGGAGATGGTGGAGGATTTTAAAGAATCCCTGCTTACCTACGCATTCACTCAATTATCTTTTATTATTGAACTTCACTTCTTTAAACAAAGGTTCACTTTGTTTTTTATGAGATTTAAAACATGATAATATATTTTAAAGAATCTAATTTAAGTAGCACACAGTTGGTGTTCAATTGTTGTTTGCTGGATTTGACATAAACCTTTATCAGGTCTGCATTTGAAAAAAAGAGAGAAAAACTGGTCATGTGCTTCTGTCTTTCCCAACGGCTGCCACTGTGGCTTCACTTAATAACCATCACTCTCAGGCTCTTGAACACTGCCTGTTACATGTCAAATGGTGAGTCATGGCTTATTGGGAACGAGATACTAAAACCGACACCTTAAGTCATGTGTGTATGATGCCACCCCCTGCAAGTTAAAGAAATGCTATGGGGGTTCAGAGGAGTGGGCATGAGGCTAGACGGAGCCCTCAGTGAAGGTTACATAGAGTGAATGGAGCATATATAGGATCCTAAAGGGTGTGTAGTTCAGACCAGCCAACAAAGGAGAGGATACTCTAGGTCTTGTAAAGGACAAAGATATAACGTCACGAAACGCCAGCACCTTGCACGGCCACTAAGTCTAAGGCCCAAAGGTGGAGTTAGATGAGAACTGGATCACGAAGGGTTGAATGTGCTCTGGTAAGAAGGTCGCCTTTTCTATGGGTATCAGGGAGGCATTTGAAGATTTTCCTTAGGTGAATGTCAGGGCGGGATTTTCACTTAGGATATATTTATTTTTCTTTACCCTCAGTAAGAGTATAAGAGCAACAGAATGAGAACTTAAAAGACTGGTTAGGAGGTGACAAACCTTGACTTAAGGGAGGGATGGCAAGAAATGGAGAAGGGGACCAGAACTAAGAACAATTTGGAGTTCCTGTGAAACTCAGCAGTTGATTCGGTCAAGGTGACATTGGTCTGTGAGTGGTGTCTGGTGTCTGTGTCCTGCAAAGCAGGCTGGACTAGGTGATGATGGTGTCCTCTGAAAGGAGACTCCAGCACGTGTAAATGTTACGTTTGAGTTTCCTGTGGGTTACCTGAGGAGATACAGCCACTGGGAATTTTGATATATACAAGACTAAATAAGTATCAGAGAAGAGGCTAAGGTGGAGAATATAGATTCAAGAGTCTTCAAACTGTGAGTAAAATAATTAAAACCCTGAGAGGACATGCAGAGAATGAGGTCCACCGTGGGTCAAGGCCATCCCAGGACAAACAACTGTTAAGAAGTGGGCAGCTTACGAGTTGTGATAAGACAGGCAGGAAGAGAAACACAAGAGACGGTGGAGGGAGGTGAGGAAGAGAGAGGTGGGGCATAGAGGCAGCAGCAGGAAGATAAGAGCTGAAAGGCAGTGCAGTCTCCTGATCACCTGAGGCTGGAGGCTCGAGGACAGTCCCAGAGGAGGGCGGGACAGAAAAGGTAGGGCACAATGGGCGAGCAGTGGCTTTGTGAAGGGAGGAAGCTGAGACTGCTAGGGTAGACCATCTTTCAAGCAGTTTAGTTATGGAAAGGAGAGATGAAGAGACAGTAACTAAAGTACAAGGTGTGGTCAGGGTTTGGTTTTGTCTTAGGCGGAGAAATGTTAACATGTTTACAGAAAAGAGATATAAAACGAGTTTTGTTGTTTTTGTGGGTATTTTTCCTGCTAATATTGGTTGGTAGTGGCTGATGAAACACAGGTCAAGAACAGCTGTGACACCTGTACAACTCAGTGAGGTTAAAAAACCAGTGATGGATGATGGTGTCTGCTATGAACGGCAGAGGGGAATGGTGGCATGATGTCCTAGATTTGCCTTTCCTTCACGGGTTCCCCCCAAATGTGGGGTTATTCCCAGAGGAGGTGCATTTTGGTTGTGCTGGTAAATACTACAGCTTTCTGACATATTGTAAAAAGAAAGGACAACTGAAGAACAAGGTAATCAAGGAGTTACTGTGAACAATCATCTGAGCTACTATGGAGATAGGCTTCCCTAGGATTTGCTAAATTAGATACAAGAGTATCAGAGTAATACATATATGAACATTAGGGCATTATTTTCCTAATTAACAATGCGTTTGAAGAACTTCTTAAAAAACCAAGAAAGAAGGAGAACACTGTCACTCATTTAGGACATTTCTTTCTGTTGCAGTTTTTTAAATTAATTTATCACCTCTCTTGACTTAGCTACAAAGAAACTGTGAGGGTTCCTTTTATGCTGTTGTGACATCTTTGTTTCTTTAGCAGTGTGGGTACATTGGATTGGGACATGAACAGATCCTCATGTATCACAGATATGAGTCTCCTGTTGCATATCCCAGCCAGTGAACACGTAAGATGATCTGTGAGTTGAGTACTGGAAAAAGTAACAGCTACCTCAATATCCTCAATGTCAGTAACAAGAGAAAAGACAAATAGAAAAATAATAGTTATATACTAGTGAGTTGGGAATAACGGTCTCACTAAGAAATCGATCTTGCATTAATTAATGAAAAATGCATTCCCCTGTACTTTGTATTTACTATACACACAGTAGTGAGACAGCTTATCCTTGACAAAGACCACTTAGCAAATGAATGCATACAGTAATGAATGATCAGAAAATATACTTGGATGATTTAATCACAAAAAGCACTCTGTTGAAGCGGCAAAGTTGTGAATTTTTTTTTAATTTTCATAATTATTGTCCAACAATCATGTATAGTAACACAAACAACTGGTTGTGTTAAAGCCTGTTTTATCTAAAGTCGATAATTTAAGTATAAAAACAAGACACTGAGTGCATATTAAACAAACCCATTATTATTTCATATATCTCCTTGCATTAATTTGTTAAATATTCATTTTAATTTTTCACTTTCTTTATTTTTAAAATTAGATTTCTCCAGCATGAGGAGACTCGTTTGGACTGTGCCACGGAGAAGTGGGAGAGGCCCGTGTGCAGCAAGCGGGTTTTCGGCACTTCATCTTCTCTGCATTCTAATTAACTACATATCATTTCATAAAAGGCACTGGGTAACCTTAGGATATAAGTGATCTAGATGTATGGAACATTATACCTAGTAAAATTTTGAGGACTAATCTGATAGATTTGATTTAATATACATATTACATAATATGTTAAACACTTCCCAAATCAGGGGAATGCTACCTACTGACAGAAACAAATGGTGTATCATGCTGAAAACTATCAGAAAACTTGAAACTCTCTTCCTGGACCAAAAGTCATCTGGACACTCTTCGAGCACAGGACATAGCTTTTCTCGTTGAAAAATCATCACTATCCTGTTTTCAAAACGTAATTGAACCTCATAACCCTGATTTTAAATTTTTAAATAGGAAACACATTTTTAAACATTCCCTAACATATCTTAAGGATATTACAGTTGGTTCTACTGCATCCCTAAACATCAATTTCAGATGGCTCTTCAGTATTAGTCCTTTCTTTTCCTTATCTGGGCTGGTACTCTACAAACAGAGATAGCTTCGAAACGTTGAACACCACATTTGTTAGTTTTCCTTGGTTGAAAATCCTTCAACTATTTGGCTTCACATGCTGTAACTTTTCAGTTTCAAAAATGTTAATGCAAACATATAAGCATCTTTTCTGAGCAACACAGCACTTGGCAAGATTGTATCTGTATTTTAGCAGAGGTAATGAGAAAAGCAATACAAAGCTAATCTATCCTGCAATAATAAGAAATTCTCTAGAATCTCACAAATTCTTTTAAATATATTATTACTGATAATAAAGCATTTCTTAAATAACAATGATGTTACATCAATGAGCTAATGTTTCAAAGGAATTAATTGTGATGTAAAAATGAACAAAAGTACACTTAAAAAAATTAAGGCACGGAGCAAGAAAAGTTAGTACTTTTGTAAGTGAAATGGGATTACTAAAGATGACTAAATTAAACAATAAAAGGGAAAAGCTTTGAAAAATATGGGTGAACAGGTAATATGTCAACAAACTGGGCAAAGTGTGAATTGAAAGAGTAGCTAGGATGAAGTGACCTAGAGAGGTGATGAAGGAAAATAAGCACAAAGAGTATGACTCGGAGCATGGGCATACATGGGTGTATGCGTGTATATACATATGCACATTAGTTAATATGCATGTGTGTACACACTGTATAATGAACATATTAAGGTGGGGCAAAAGGAGGTTTACAATTGTTCATATAAAAATAATACAATAATTAATAATACAAGAATAAACTGTTTCAGGTACTCACAGATGTAAAGCTATTTTTGCCTCTCCCTGTACATAAATCCACATATATACACATACACTCACACATTATATAACACACAGATGTACATACATACATGTGTGTATGTGTACAGACACTTGTGTTTAACTAAAATCAACATATACACACACAGACACACGGACAGGAGCGCCTACAGAGCTAGCTGCCGCAGGTATAGTAACTGTGACTATGCTAGGTCTCCTTACAAACTATCTCGTCCTACAA
Organism: Desmodus rotundus; assembly: GCF_022682495.2. Taxonomy (NCBI): domain Eukaryota; kingdom Metazoa; phylum Chordata; class Mammalia; order Chiroptera; family Phyllostomidae; genus Desmodus; species Desmodus rotundus. Next base: position 72,669,502 of record NC_071397.1, on the reverse strand, counting down.
ATCTCCCCAACCCCTGCTCCCAGTAATTCATGCAAAGCATTCACACTGAAGCCTGTGGGGGGGCAAAGGAAGAAAAGGATGGGCAAATTAGCTTTAATTGGATCTTATTAATTTAGTCATTTAAATTGCTAATCTGTTTCCAAGTAGGCTCATTTGTAGAAAACTCATCTTTAACTGACTGGATTTGGCTTTTCTAACCCTTGCTTGTAATTGGAAAAGAAGAAAAAGTTGTCATTTACCCTCCTTGTATTTCATTTCAAAAATAAATAATGCTCAAAAATGTTTAGACACACTACAATTGGAACTCAAGTTTTTATGTCCATCTAGTTAAAGAGTATGGTCAAAAAAACGACTAGATTCTACACATATTTAATTACGATAAGTTTCAAAGAAACTTCACGCAGACCTAGATGATGTAATTAAACATGGGAGGAAGAGAATTCGTGAGTAAATTCCCCAGCAAAGGCATATAGAATATACGCCTATGCAGCAAACCCATAAAGCAAAAAATTTAAAAATTGCTTCTCTTTTTAAAATAAACCTTTATGTGATTCAAAATTCCATTAAAAATGTAAGGTAAAAGTGTATGAAACTTGGCTTTCTTTATGACTCACTTTTAGAAGAAAAAATTTTTAATAATTTTAAAGAACAGTATTCATGGCGTATAATATTAAACTATTCAGAGATGTAATATGGGAAATGTATGCTATACAAACTGAAATGACATAGTATAGGCCATAATTCTGACTAGACTGTAAGCTTGTGAGAAGACCTTTATTTTTTTAATCCTCAAGTCTCTATCTTCATTGCTTACATCTGTGTCTAGAATATAGGGTCGCTCGACAAGTATTGGCTGAATGCTTAGCCTTGGTTCATTCTTTCACTTAATGGCAGTACCAGATAAATTCCCTTATGCTGGTTTCTTCTCCTCCTTCAAACAATGAAGTACTATCCTTACATAAAAATATAATATATATCAAGTCTTGTCCTGAACTCTAGAGAAGTTGGGGCAAGACAGTCTTATTTTATAGTACATATTTCAGCCTATTCGGAAGATATAAACACTGAAGTTAGAACAGTAGGAAGTGTTATCCCTGATCACCAATTTTGGATAACTTGCATAGAAAGAAATAATGCTAAGAGAATGAATCCAATTAAAAAAGTGTTAAAACTCTGTTCTAATATTAATATGCAAATGAGATTGACCAATGACATATCCATTATTTTTTGCAGAAAGGGTATGACTCACCGAGAAAGAATGACCCACTTTCACATTAGCCCTTGGAAGTCTGAAGAACAAGCACAGACAGCACAGGTTCACCTATGCACTTCCCAGAATCTCAGGGAAAAGTCCTATCTGCTTCCTACCACCCTCTCTGTTCAAACATTACGAAGCAGAATAGAGAGATCACACAGAGTACTACTATTTGAAGTTGAAGTAAACAACAGTATTAGAATGAATAAGTGAATAAGTGATAAGATGCCTATCTTCTATAGCACCTGAATGATTCAAGTTTACTAAAAAAATTAATAAAATATATTTTAATAGCTTCCATTGAGAACTGTTTTGCATCAGAATGAATTTCTATGTGTAATGACTTTAATATTAAAAAGTAATAAAGTCTGTTTAATTATAATGGGAAAAAGTGGTTATGTCCAACTGGGGCAGGGAGGTAACTGATTTTTAATTGTGATCATGCCAAGAATTTTTTACAGTTTTTGATAATAATAATGTATTAGTTTGTCTAAACACAGACAACAAAACAACTAGATTTCCATGCCTGGGATGCACATTTGCTTCCAGATATTAAAACTGATATAAAATCTTTATATTTTTAATAAGATGATCCATAGTATTTACTAAGTTTTTACTAAGATACCCTTTTATTCCCTACAAAAATGACACCATCAGGTACAGGTGACCAAGAAGAGTTTATTACTGTAGAAAATACTCATAAAAATTTAGAAAAAAATCTTTTTCTCAAACCTGACAATTTAAATTAAACTAAGATCAAAGACCTTAAAACCAGAAAATTTCTAAGGATTTCACGATTCAAATGACACAAATTACCTTAATTTACCTCAATATGCTTTCTTTCTGCTGCAATAGTGGGGTAGTAAGAATCATGCTATGAAAAATGGAGGCAACCTCACTTTAAATTAACAGAACTTCAGGACTGCGCATTTAGGGGGGAATGTTGAGAAAATAACACCTGTAACTAACTGGTGACACTGCATGGTGAGACACGGTACCAGAGTGGTTAGGTGTGACCTTCTGATAGGCATGTGGACAATCTGGAGTGTGACCTCGCTCTAACACAAGTTGGGATGTTCACAGCAGCGGGGACCTGGATTCAAATACTGGCTCCAATGCATTCTTTAAGCAGGCATAGTAACGAAAACCTCTGGTGTTTAGTTATTTTTCTTAATTTTCAAGACAGAAATAATGACAGCTGTCAGCACTATAAGAGAAAAGGTATGTGAGGGATTTCAAACTGTGCGTGGAGGAAAATGGGTGCTGATCAGCTGTCTCTAAAGTTGAGGGGTGGGCGATGCTGTTGATGGGTGGCTAGTGCACGTGTAGGCACAAGAAGAGGCTGTGGTCTCGGGAAGCAGCCTCACAGAAAGTTAAATTATTTGAGGGAACAAAACTGAGCAAAGGAATTTTGTTTCAAATCCAACTTAAAACATAACTTCTTATTCCTCAAAACCGAAGGGCATTGTGGACTGTGGCATGAATTCACACAGCAGTTCAATCTATTCTGAGCAAAAACTGACCACTGCCTTCAGGGAAAACATGCTCTCAACTGCCAAGTTCATCCAGGTACATCACATAGGGCATATGAATGCAAATGCATTTTTTACATCCAGCAATTCAGATTATTTTATTTACAATTAACTAGTTCATGACAGCACATTTTCTTGAGGCTTTAACATATTCCCTCAGTAGTTAAATTTGCAAGTTTCACAACAAAACCTGACTGTGGCTCCTTGGCCTTCATGAATAACTATAGAATAATACTTGCTTTCTTTGGCATGCATGACTTCTATCGGCAGTTTTTACTCCATGTCTGTACTGCTAAGTAATACTGTTGCCTTGAATTTTTTGTCATAAAATTTAAAATAAAATTTAAAGTGTAAAAATTGGAAAAGATCTGAATAGTTTTTAAATGTGAAACTTGTTCTATAATTTGATCACTGAATCCACAGATGAAAATTGAAAATATTTGATTGAAAGAAAAAATATTAGATTTATTGTATAGAAATACACAAAATGAGCACTATAGGAGCTTCCGCAGGGCAGACTGATTGATTGCACATGCAGAGGGAGAGAGATGGAGAGACGCATGTGTGATGTAAGGTGTATTACGGAGATAAAGCCAGTAAGCATACCAGTCCACTGTTCTTGTCATTGTAGATAGTGGACTATCCCCCAGTGTACTTAAGGGGATGATGACAAGCAAAACCAGAACAGTATTTTGTAAAGAAAAGAAGTTATAAATACTGACCATATAAGATGCATAAAGTAAAATGAACAGAAGTTCTTTGGACTGGTGTAACTATAAAAGGAGATGTTGTTATTACTAATGACCCAGTCACAGATAATGATTTTATGGCTAACCAGAGGCCTGAGTAGTTATGCTAAACATACAGAACAGCTTTGTAGCACCTCATGGTGGTTTTTATTCTCAGCTGAACCATTTAAAATGTGTTTCTTTTAATGAGCTATGAAATGATCCAGCAAGATCCTCTCAAGCACAAGGAACACTGTGTGACTTACTTCATGGCGATGGGATTTAAGGAGCCATGACTCAATTTAGAATTTAAAGAAGTGAGGAATTAAAACTAAAGACCCTATAAAAACTATCAGAAATACTGATAAATATAATTTAGGGAGGGAAAGAAAAGCAAAGAAACCTTTCTAAAAAAGATTTTATTTATTTACTTTTAGAAAGAGGGGAAGGGAGAGAGAAGGAGAAGGAGAGAGACATTGATGTGTGGTTGCCTCTTGCACACCCCCAGCTGGAGATCGGCCAGCACCTCAGGCATGTTCCCTGACTGGGAATTGAACCAGCAACCCTTTGGGTCACAGGCCGGTGCTCAGTCCACTGAACCACACCAGCCAGGGCAAAAAAAACCTTTTTAAAGAAAGTATTTGGGCCAAAATTAAAATATAGTCCTGTTGCTAAGAAATTCACTGACTGAGGGAAGAGAATTAACCATGGTTGGCTTATACCAATCAGGTTTACCCTTAAAAAAGGGGAAAATATACGCTCCTGAGCTGTCAAAATCCAAGTGCAATATGTGTCCTGTAGGCAAAGAAAATGTGAGAAACGCCTCTGCGCAGCCAGGCAGCCTGTGCCCTTCATTCTCCGCCATTCATGATCTGCATTAAAATGTCCTCGAAGAAAATCTGGGCACATGAATCTCAGTCCTTTATATTTCATACCCCATTGGAATAGGAAATTTACCTCTAAAATTTTTATTATAATAATCAGATAAAATGTAAATAAGTATACACATGAGACTACTGGTTTCAGGAATATTTAAAAAATCAAAAATAATGAAAAAAACTATCCATGAGGAGGAGGTATATTAAACAATGAAATGTTTATATGGTTCAATAATATAGATGAAGACTTTCAAAATAATGACATAAAATATTGATGATTGATAGTTTGTTCAACAGTCATACCAAAACTTTTTTTATGTAAAAATATACTGTAAAACAAAAACTTAAGTTATTTGACATCAAAATGTTATCACGAATACTCACAGAAACTTATATTTTGAAATCCCCAAACTGGAAACAATCCCAAGGTCCTTCAACACGTGAGGGGATAGACCACCAGTGGTATATCCACAAACGGTACATTATCCCACAGTGACAGGCAATGAACCACGCCTATGTACAACAGTATAAGAATGGTTCTCAAATCATTACGCTGAGTGAAAAAGACAAAGAACAAGTAAAACTACATGATTACAACTCTAGAAAAAGAAACCTAATCTGTCATAGCACAAAAGATATCAATTGCTATGCAAGATTAGGTTTGAAGAGATGAGAAGATAGGAAAACAGTGGGATACAAGGAACACTTAAAAGTGATGAATATATTCCTTATCTTGCTTGTGGTCATGGGTCCATGCTGTATACACATGCCACACTTGTCATAAAGTATACTTTAGTTATTGCATTTTATTTCATGTCAATTATAGCTCAAAAATTTTTTAGAAATACAGAAAAAAAGATAAGTTGTCTGTGTGAATAGAAGGAAGAGTAGTTGATAAAGTTGAACAGATAAACGAAGACTCAGACTGTCATACAAACTGTGGCAAATCTGAACTCTGTCCTGTGTGTACAACGGGGAGCCAACTGAGACTGCTAACATGGGTGTGACCTCATCAGACCACTGAGAAACAGACCATGAAGCAAACGGTACAGATTTTGAACTTGAATGATGAGAGTATGGTGCCAGGAACACAGTAGTTATTATATAGTTCTTTAGTTGAAGTTTGATAAAGGCCTAAGCTAAGCAGGGTTAACGGAAAAAGAGGGGGAGACTGATTTGATACACACCTGTAAAGTGTAAGAATTCAGTCTATAAGAATCAGTCATTAAATGTGAGGGTGCTTGAAGAGTGTTGGCTAAAAGATGAGCCAAGAAAGGGAAGCTCAGTATGATGATGCCACTGAGACCGAGATATAAAACCAGTTTGAAGAAGGAACATGATGATTTAGGTTTAGACATGTTGACCATGAGGTGAATGGAAGATATTCAGATAGAGACTAGCAGTCATCTGGAAATATGAATCTAGAGTTTGAAGGGATTAGCCAAAGAATATATACGCATAACCCACAGACATGGACAACAGTGTGGTGATAGCCAGAGGGAAGGGGCACGAAGGGGACTAGGTGGAGGTGGGCAAAATGGGGGAAAATGAGGGCATCTGTAATAGAGTCAACAATAAAAAATAAAGTAAAAAAATAAATTTGGGCACAGGAAAAGTAGACTGGGGAGTAAACACTTCTACTACAATAGTTCAAAATCAAAAGATGCACAGTACCACTCAGGCAGAGTGTGTAAAACAGAAATCGAAGATGGCTTCAGTTGGGCCCCTAGAAACGCTCATCAAGGCTGGGGAAATGTGTGTGGAGAAAGACTCTATCCAACGCTAAGAAGTACCAGAGAGGCAAGAGAACCAAAGGTGGAAGATTCTTAACAACTGTGGGATCAACTGGGAAGCCAAAAGGTTGTGAATCAAAATGAAAGTAATGTTCAGATTCAGCAAATAGATGGACATTAAAGAACTCGGTGAGAGAAGTTGCTACACAGCCTTGTGAGTGAATCTGGTCAAAAAGGGTTTAATCAATGAAAGGAGTTAAGAAAAAAAGTAGAGATAATGATTAGGGATTACTCCTTAAAAATTTATCAGTGGGTAGATCAATAAAAATTATGAAATAAAGAAATAACACATATAATTCTGAAGATTAAAAACTGTATGAAAGTAAACAGAAAATAATGGTCCCGGCCAATTTCCATTTTGTTGTTGTTTTAAAGACAAACTCTAAGAACAGAAAATATCATCCTAAATGTTCCACTACAGCAAGAAGTATAACGGCTTATTTGATGGATCTCTTAGCATGTTCTATTCTAAGCACACACTGAGCTAAGCACATACACACACACACCTTTAACCTTCAGAGAGCTGTTTTTATATATGAACTATCATCAACCCTATCTCCCAGATGAGGTTGTTAAGCAACTTGTCCTCATGAATGAGTGGTAGAACTAATGTTTGAGCCCAGGTCCCACTCTTAGCAATGACACTATGAGGTGGAAATACGTCTCTAACAACATCTAGTGTGACATCCCCAAATTTCTCAAGGTGGCCCAAGGATCATCTTTTACATTTGCAATGAAATCATACAAAATAGTCATGTTACTTACAACATTAAACTGTAGAGGAAAAAGTGTAAAAATTCACTAACACATAGCTATGAATTACTGAGTGATGATCATGTAGCTACTATTACAGACTTTTCTCTCTTTTTTGATAAGACTTTTAAAATTATTTTATTGTTGTTCAATTACACTTGTCTGCATTTTCCCCCCACCACTCCTCACTACTGGTGGTCAGTTCAAGTAAAGCAAATTACACACTTTTCTTTACTTGAACTGACCACCAGTACTGAGAGCAGGTTAGACCCTCGTCAGTAAAAAAAAAATGTCCAGGGTCTCCTTTGATCTGTACTCAGGGGAGAGTAATGTCATCTTACAAGGTCACCAATTGCTTCAACTCTTCAGACAGCAACCTCTCTGTTAGAAGTAAGAGTGGTCCACCCTGTTCAAAGGGAAATGTCTGTCTCTCACCAAAGAAACTGAACTTCCTTAAAATTTAAAAGGGATGGATTTTATAGTTTGGGTCCTGTTATTAAGAGGATAAAGGAAAACTTGGAATAATCATTTAAAAGACCCAGGTATCCTTCAGATGCCAAATGTGTTACACGAAGTCTGACTTCAGTATGAAAGGAAGAATTAGCATTGAGAGGCCAAGGCTGTACCGTGGATGATGACAGAATTTTTCAAGAGATTTCACACAGACTATGGCCAGACAGTACTTTCTAGAGAAGGTCACCTGACTTTCTACATTCTGTTAAGTCAGTTTAACTTCTTTGCTAATTGAGTGTCTTCCATTATGATCCTTTACAATTCTGCATCTTATTATAAAAGTTGATTACTTCAATATGGATGGATTAGTCCAGTGTTGTCAAAATTATTTGGCCTCAGAACCCATTTGTAGTGTTAAAACAATACTGACTTACAACATCAAAAGTTAGAAAATTTTAAATATGTATTTATTTTAAAATAACAAAATAAATCTTTTAATATATATAAATTTATGAAAAAGAACTCATTTACAAAAATTTAAAAAAGTAACTCAAATGTTATTTTTACATGTATTGTGTATCTTAAAATGGCAGGCTTTAATGAAAGTCTGATTGTGATATTGGTTGTCTATTACATGTGCCATTTTGGTTGACGAATATGCAGAAAATCTATTTCATATAGATATGTAATTGGAAAGGGGGAAGTAATATGATAGCTCTTCGATACTCTTTGATACTACACCTAAAGTTGAAAGTCATAGTCTTTTAAAAGTTAAGTTGCTATGCAGACCTGAAACTATGTCAATAACATTTTCGTATTTTCTCTCATTAAAATCAACTGGTGTATCTTGCTCTTTGCATGGATTTTTTCCCGTGAATAATTTTGTAATATCCTGCACTGGTAATTTGAAAATAATGGTTTGCTGATTCAGGTTTTCCAAAAGTTAATTATTTACATTAAATAATATTTAAAAGTCATATTCATTAATATCAACCACCCATTTTATAAGAAAAGTCTTCAAGTACTGGGAAGCTGACAAACTCACAATACCAGAGACAAGTTTCCCAAAACTTTTCAAAAAACTGAAAACTCAGATATTATCACTGACAAAAAATACTGTCAGTTGTCTTCCTTGAAGTGACAATGTCACTTTGTCCATTTTCAAGACAATGTCTGAAAATATCTAAGACTAAGTAATCATAGTTTTTCCGTCGATTGTTTTTCAAGTAAAAATGGTGTTAAACATGGAAAAAGGCATGTGGTTCAGCTCAAAACTCAAGTGCACAGTGCTCCTCCTCCAGGCAGAAATCACACTGCAGCGTCGGCAAGGGTGCTGTGTGCACTCAGAGGTGGGGACTTAACAAAATGCCTAGTTTTTCCCACTTCATCACCGATTTGAGGATGTTGTGTGTTTCCCTGTTTCATACTGTGAGTGCACAGGAGTGAAGAACACTATGGCCGTACAGTTTGGTGCCACCACCCTGATCCACGCAAGGGCGACTGTAACATCATTACTTTTTTTGCACCATCAGCACACATGTCAACAAGGTGAATGAGGTAAATAATGTCCCAGTATTATGAGAAAAACAGTTTGACCTTCCTGACTCCTTGAGAGATCCACAAATCATAGTCAGAGTGATGCCCATAGACAATAATAACAAGTAAATGACTCTACTTATATAGAGTACTACTAAAACTCTAATCTTAAGGTCTTGAATATTGGGGAGAAAAATAAAAGGCACACCATCCCCCTACAAATTATATATGCCTATTTGTTAGGACTGTTGTTACGAAAAACAGAGTTTAAGATTTGTGGACAAACACTCCCTGTGTGAGTGAGGGAGAGTGTGAGAGGGGAGGGGGAGCGGGGGAAAGGAGGGAGAGATACCACAACAAAACAGACACTTTCCAAAACCAGTGGGAAGCTTTTAAAACCTACTCAGTACCATCCATTACCCTGATTCATTCACAATGTTCCTATTACTTGTTTTATAAAATTCAAAATAATTTACTTCAGAGTTAAAAAAACTCTGCATATAAAGTTTTTATGCAAAAAAAACTCTGCATATAACACCTAACCAGAAATTAATTTCTGTTTTCAGAGGTATGAGGGCAAGTGTGGAAATACAAGCAGTAAAAGTCAAAATTACCCATTTTGTAAAAGAACAATCTACAGGTCTCAAGGTGGAGGAAGAGGGACAGGGCACTGCAGCATGGGGAGTGACAGCAGAAGCTGGTCCTCTTAAGCTGCCACCCAGCTGCCACCCAGCATTATTTCTGTGAATGTAATGGGAGTGCCCTGTTCTTGGTAAGGTAAGCAATAAAGCAAACTGCTCAAGACAGAACTTCCTGAGAATGCAATAATCAGCTCTGATTACTACTTATCATTATGCTTACAAAACATACATTCTCAGTATCAGTTAAAAATATGAGACAGCTAGATAGCTAAACAGCTATGTAGATTGGGCCATCTCCTTCAGAGGGGCAGAGGCAGACAGAGGAATCAGAAAGGCAGAGAGAGAAAAAGAGAGAGGCATACACAAGAAAAAGACAGAGACAAGAGACAAGATAAGAGACATACTGAGAAAAAAGAAATAAAGACATAGAGACAGACAGATGGAGAAAGAGAGAGAAGAGAGAAAGCAAGAGCAACAGAGACAGAAGAGAGGGAAAGAGTGAAATGAGGAACAGTCACCTTGAATTAGCAACCAGAGAAGGAACAGACCAAAGTTTGCATTTCAGGATTACAACTGTTCAGTGTAAATTTGTGATGATCAATATTAATTTTGACATATCTACTTCATGTCTTTTTAACTTTAATAAAAATTTTATTTCATAGGCGGAAATATGGAAAAGCATCTTTAAAAGCACACACCCAAATCTCATGGGAGGTGGATCACCTTTTGACCATAGAGGTTAGTTAGCAACATGCCAATTTCTTCAGTCACACAAACTGGCCCTCGGAGGTTGACCTGCACATCAACAGTGCTACAGTTCACCTGGGCTGCACTAAGGAGTTCACCTGACCTGACTGGTCAAGTGTCAGTCTGAACATGTCATCAGTTGTCAACAGCCATTTATTTATTAGGGTCACATTTTAGGATGACAAACATGAGATTTAAAAGCTTAACCCAATTTCTAGTTATTGAATGTCTCCTCCAGAACCTAAGGCATCAGCACAAGATTTCATGAACTTTCATCCAAGCAAGCATGCTTTGCCCCAGCCCCTGCTACTTCTAAATTGCTCATTTTGAGCTGGTCTTCCCAAGGGCTGCAAAATGGGGTTTGTGGATTCTCTTGGAACTGCCTCACACACGCCACTTCTTCTCCTCCCCAAGGGGCTCCCTGGGCAAACTGATTCTTTAGGGAATAAAACAAACAACAATGCATTTCACATTCACACATTTACTGAACTAATAATTCTCAAATATTTCACAAAGAGATGTACATAATATACAGTTCTGTTTTTTTTATATATATATAAAAGGAGTCCTGACCTAAGATTATCTGTTTCCCTTTGAACAAAAGTGTTTGCATTTGGTTTGGTTTGTACAACAGTTCTACTCTTTAGTTGTTAAGAAAATATAAATATACCCTGACTGGCAGGATGGAAATGCAAAGTGAAAGACAGATAAAAGCAGGTGAGATGAAAGAGCACATTCTCCTTTTTGACAGACACCACTGAAAACATCTGACCAAAGCAGAGCAATTGGAGAGCTCAGATGTAAAAAACAAAAACAAACCAACAAAAAACACCAAAACCTGATATTCTTTCTCCTGACTGTACCCGCCATTGTTTACTTGCTTTCTGCAATTAACAGGTGCACAAAGTTGCTTTCAATATTTTATTTTCCTGTTCATTTCTTTATCTTTGCACCTGTAATCCCAAAACTCAAACACAGACCTAGAGACATGAGGCTATGGAGCTGGCAGGGTATAGTATAGCTAAGTGGATTAAGACAAGCTAAGTGGATTGAGAAACTCCAGTGCTTTCCTTTCATATGTTCCCTGTGTCCAGGGCAAATAGATACAAAAGACATCGATACAGTGATTCAATTTGGTCTTTTGAATGTGAAAAAAATGTTCAATAAAAATCACAGGCTCTGGAGTCAAACTGCCTGGTTCATATACTAAGTGGGTGACCTTGGGAAAGGTACTATCAAGTCTCTCAGTCCTAATGATCCCACCTGCAAAGTGTAGACAATATTAAATGCCTCAGGAGGAAAACATTAAATGAAGTAATATTTAGAAAGTGCTTAGCACTTAATAAGTATTGTAAGAAAAAAGAAGAGGGAAGGGAAAGAGGAACAGGAACTGGAACAGTGAGTGACAGAGAAAAAGACAACAGGTGCATTCCAGCAGAAGTGCTTTTAAACACAATTTTGTGAAGTAAATTCAATTTTCCATTTATTCTGTGACAAAATCAGAGATGCTTTTCATGTAAAAATAACCTACAGATATAATATAAACACACTGCAATCTAACTTTTAAAAACATGTAAAATAACTCTGATAAAATATAAGTATTTACTAAGCTCCAACTAGCAGCTGTGCCAATAACAAAGAGCATAAAATACCCACTTTTTAAAAAATTAGCGGCTTTCACAGCACTTTTTCATAGTAGCCCACCAAAAATATACTTTATCACAAATGAGATTTTTAAAACTTGAAAGTAAAGTTTCACAAAACAGTCCTTACACTTGTTAAATATTTTATTCCAAAAAATCCTATTTTGTTCTGTTTTGATCTTTACTTTCAATTTTTAAAAGGTGGTCATGACCCAGTACACTGATACCCTGATCAACTAATCACAAACTGAAAAAAATAGATTTAAACTCAGATTTGTATATTTTCAGTAACTCTAATCCAAATGGTGGTTAACATTTGATGTGACCCGAGGGCAGTAAAACAAAGGACTTCGGATATCCCAGTCTACACCAGAGCGTATAAAGGATGTAAAAGGTCATATTTCACTGGTGTATCAAGAGGTGTTCAGTGTAAGCGGTTGGCTAAAATGATCTGCCCTTCCATCAGTCTGGCAAACTTCCTCACAATAAACATCACTGCAGGTAGAGGTCTAGATCCCCATTAGTCCTGTGTCACTCTACTTCGAAGACTTTGTCACCTGACCCAACAAGAAGGTTTAACCAACTCTGCCTTAAAAATGTCACCGCATCTGTCTTAGTGAATGTCAATGCAGGGTGTGAGCCAGGGGCCTGCGGGCAGAGAGTACAGCTATCCCTGAGCTACGAGAAGGAACTGTGGGACAGTTTTGTGATGGTCTGACAATAAATATTTGTATATTTATCAGAATTTAATCTGGGTGCTGCTTTCATTGTGCAGGCCCCCCTGGATGCAGTGCCAAGGTTGTGAAGGTGGTGGACATAGAGTCCAGTTATCACTAACAGCAGTGACTGACTGCAGAAATTTACCAGAAAGCTTTATTACTATGGCCCAATTTGCTTAGGTCAGCTAATTGCAGTTATTTCACTAACAATAACCTCCTAACAAATGCATGCGATAGTATATATTGCAATAGTATGCAAGAAGGAGGACCCCCACAAAATCAGAATTATCATCTGGAGGGCAGGCCCCTTGTAGTACAGGCTTCGCCCTCTAGGTGAATGTTCTAGGAACCACCAGTACCAGTGTACCAGATACATTGTTCTGAGAGGGTGCATGCAGCTTCAATGAATTTTTTTTAAGACTCTTTCAATGCATTTGCCCATTTGAAGACGGGTGATTTATGTGCACTCCTCCCCATATAGTGCTAAGTGTTCAGTAGTTTTTGACCAAAAAACAAAAAACTATGGCATGACCCCCATGTCCCATTCTCCCTATTCATCCAATCTAGCCCTGAGCAATTTTTTTTTGTTTCCTCAGATGAAAAAAGTCCTCAAAGGGAAACATGCTGTGGATGTGTAAGAGCTGAAACAAAAAAATGGCACAACTACTCAAAGATATCAAAATCAACGAGTTCAAAAACTGTTTTGAGCAGTGGAAAAAATGTCTCAATAGGTGTATTGCATCAAATGGAGAGCACTTTGAAGGTGACTGAAGTTTAAACATGTAAGAACAAATACACATTTTTTTGTAAATAAAATCTGGGTATTTTTGCACCCCGACCCTTGTAAAATGAAATTCTGATTTGGCATGACAGCTGCCCCTCCTGTGGGCGGTCTGGATTAGAGCCCCTCAACAAGTTTATCTCCCCTGAATGCTGCGGTCTCGATCTCATTTTACTCGCCGTTGTTTGAACAAGCCAGGAGTGCTGAAATCTCGCTCATGACATCGCTAATCCCTGGAATATGTTCCTGTGTAAATTCTACGTGCTCCTAAAGACCCTGCAGAAAGCGCATGCACTCTTTAAAGTCTTCTCGGCAGTCCCTCCTGTCAGGAGCACCTCAGAGTTTCCTCCTTAAACACTGTGAGGGTTTTTTTGTTGTTTTGTTTTGTTTTTGTTTTTGTTTTTTAATTTTTATTGTTATTCAATTACAGTTGTATGCCTTTTCTCCCCATCCCTCCGCCCCACCCCAGCTGAACCCACCTCCCTCCCCCACCTCCACCCTCCCCCTTGGTTTTGTCCATGTGTCCTTTATAGTAGTTCCTGTAATCCCCTCTTCCCACTGTCCCCACCCCCCGCTATTGTTAGATTGTTCTTAACTTCAATGTCTCTGGTTATATTTTGTTTGCTTTTTTCTTCTATTGATTATGTTCCAGTTAAAGGTGAGATCATATGGTATTTGTCCCTATGGTATACAGACAGAAGGATTACTTAAAGCAAATTCTACACAGACAATATACGGATGTTGGCAAATGTAGGTTTACAGTTGCATGAGAAACAGAGTTTATTCTTGTATTATTATTCATTGTAACCTGCATGTCTTTTTCCATACAAACAACTGTAAAACTCCTTTTGCCCGCTTTTGTATAACAGCAGTGTTTTTGAACAAATTAAGCTTGATAGAGTATAAGGACAATGAGCAGGAGAAAAGAAAAAGATGCAGAGGCGCTGGAAGGAGTCCATCACAGGAATTCCATGGTGAGAGGACAAATGCCCATCTCAAAGAGGATGGACAGTAGGGATTAAAAGGAGGAACAGTTCTAAACTTCGGAGGAGAATGATGAGATTGGTGACAGGCTGCCCAGTGACTGAAGTGGCTTAACAGAGATACAGTAGCAAAAACTAACTCTTCTTAAGCATGTTCCATTATCACCCTGGTATAATCATACCAGACTATGAGAACCAAAATTATTTCAGGAAACAAATGGGTGGAGTTGTCAATAGAAATACACAGGACTGTGATTTTATTTTTGATATTTAAATGACTGTGCTATCTCCAAACAAAGTAGTCACTTTGCCAGAAGTGGTGTAAAAACAAGAGATAAAAAGGGCAATGATATTTGAGACATGAGCACAGATACTAAGTATGTCAAATCTAGGGGACATACTCCATTAAATGACTATGACATAGTTCATGACATATATAAAAATGCATACAATTATAATACTCTATGATATACATACACACATTTAAATAGAGTTTAAACATGTGTTAAATTGGTTTCCAAGAAAAATGCATTTATAGTAGTATGTTTTAGATATTTGCAAATACTTGCAGTCATAGCTTTTGTTGGCATTGCTAAAAAGGTATTTAGGGAAGAATCTGTATTTCTGAATTAGATAATAAGTGGAAATACATTATTGTGTTTTCCTGAACATTCTTTCAATCTTTAAGTTCACTTTTCAAACAAAGTGGTTGATATATTTTAGTTCTCTCATTTCCTGTCTCTTTTCTGCCTGCCTTTCCTTTTCTTTTTCATTCATTTATGTATTTTTCTTTTGAACTACCCTCTTCCTGGGAATTTTATTGCCGGCAAGTGGCTACTAATAAGTTCTTTTATTTCTCACAAATGTGTTGTCTGAGTGCTCTTGGGCTGCATTTCTCTTCTCCGAAGATCAATCATATAAGCAGGTATGTTAGAATAAAAGACCGTGATTGTGATTGGTTCTTTACTCAACTAAACAGTACTACAGCTATACTATCCAGGTGCTACAAGCCCCTCCACTCCCCAGAGGAGACTTGAGATGGGTGTAGCATCCAAATAATTTTTCCAATGCATTAAAAGTGGCTCATGTCCCCAGTTTGTAAAATCATTTATCTGAAAAAGTCAGTCACTAAGAAAATAATTAGCAGATGATATTACCTGCTTTGAAATTAGCTTAATATTTTAGTCCATGCAAATTATAGACACACACACAAAAATTCACTTCCTCCATGCACTTTCACCTCTAGTACTAGCATTTCCTGTCTCAAATTTTCATCTAGGGTCTACATGCTGTTTTTGAAGACTAGAGCTCTAGCCAAAGCCTGATGGTGATCACCTGCCTCATTGACAGCGATTGCTGAGCTCCATTCACCCGTGAGGATCCCGGCTGCTGCATTTGGAGCCGCTGCAGCTGTGCTGCTGCTCTGAGAAGGCAGTGCCCGCTGCACACTGTTGTAGTCACCACTCTGTACCTGTGCAATCGGTCAGCAGGCAGGGGCTGCACGACGGGCACCAAATCTGCTTGTCCCTTCAGGGTGTGATTTGGGCCATTCCCACTCACTTGGCCACACCTGCCCTGTCTTGGTGTGTACAGAATCCTATGTTTTAGCAATGTCCCTAGTGATAGGACACCCAGTTAGTAAAACAGTAATAAACACATTAAATACTCCACAGAAAAAATGGTTGGTGAACAACTGCATTTTATTAGAAAGTTCTGAACAAGTCCTGGCTGGTGTTTCTCAGTGGACTGAGCACTGGCCTGTAAACCAAGGGGTTGCCAGTTTGATTCCCAGTCAGAGCACATGCCTGGGTTGCAGGCCAGGTTCCCAGTAGGGGATGCATGTAGGACAACCACACATTGATGTTTCTCTCATTCCCTTTCTCTCTCCCTTACCCTCTTCTAAAAATAAGTAAATACAATCTTAAAAAAAAAGAAAGTTCTGAACAAGCCTGGCTGTATCAAACACAACGTCATCAAGTGGTAGGAAATGGTGGTACTGTCCGAAGTGATAGTTGGGTTCTTAAATTTTGAGTACATATTAACATGATCTTTATGCATATACCATCATGGCAAGAGCATAATATTTACATAGAATATACAAGATCATCACACATTAACGTTATTTTTCAGAAAAATGTAAGACATGTAAGTGTCTTTCAGTTAGTAAGTCTCTGAAAATGTAACTGTGGAACGCTATACCTCTGCTGTTACCACTTTTTGATAGATGACTGACAATGAAATGAATCCTGGTGCCTCACCTTGTTATTTAAAATAATAAGACAGTATGTTCACAGAGAATTCTGGGATCTATCTGCTTTGGGTAAACAAGGGATATCATCATTATCCTATGGGGAATGAAAGGGATGTGGAAAGAAAGTCCAATCATGAATTCAATTTACATACTTGGCTAACATAATGCTCCAAATGGAGCTACTCATCCTTGTGTCTTTATAACTCACATCAGAGCTGAAGTTGGTTCAGCATGCCAGCGGAGCTTTGCTCAAAGCTTAGAGCACAGTGTGGGCAGTTCAAAGCTTGCCAAAGTCTATTTATAATCCATACTAAGCCATTTCTCATTCTCAGTGGATTTGAAAATTCAAATACAATATAATACTGCAAGGGTTCTCGGTTCTCTCTCACTAAATT
This sequence comes from Desmodus rotundus, assembly GCF_022682495.2. Lineage (NCBI taxonomy): Eukaryota > Metazoa > Chordata > Mammalia > Chiroptera > Phyllostomidae > Desmodus > Desmodus rotundus. Next base: position 72,652,414 of record NC_071397.1, on the reverse strand, counting down.
GTTTTCATGATTACTCTTCTAATTCTTTTCTTGCAATTAGCAGAAAAGAGATTTAGTACTTTCTTCTGGATAGAGCCAAGGTAAACAAAATGAGCACTATAGCCAGGCCAAGTTTTGAATCACCTAAATGCCAAAGTAAAGCAGGTAGAGCATATACTCTAGAGCCAAAGCTGATTTATCAAAGAGTAATTTGGTGATGATATGTAGGGTGGATTATGAGTTAGGATAATAATTTTTAAAAATAATTCAGAAAAAAATAGAAGTTTGAGTTAGGTGAATACTAAGGAGAAAGGACGGATCAGACAGGAAAGTTCAGAGCCATAAAACAGTATGGTGGTTACCAGAGGGCAGAGTATTGGTGGGCGTAGTCAAGGGCAAAGGGAGTCAGACATGTGGTGACGGAAGAAGATTTGACTTTGGGTGGTGGCCACACATGCATTATATGGATCATGTGTCATAGAGTTATAATTCTATTAACCTGAAACCTATATAATTTTATTAAACAATATCACCCCGATACATTTTTTTAAAAAATAAATTTAAAAACAAACAATAACACTTCATTCTCCGTAATTAACTCAGTGACCCAGCCCCAGCACAAAGTTCTTCTATTCCTTCATAGACTATTTATTTGACTCAAATTTTGCTACCTTGTACAATATTCTCCCTTTATTCATGGGGGATACACTGCAAGTACTCCCAGCGGATGCCTAAAACCGCAGACAGTATCTAACCCTGTATACTATCTTTTCCTATACACACATCCCTAGGATAAAGTTTAATTTATAAATTAGGCCTAGTAAAAGATTAACCATGATAATAATAAAATAGAATGATTGTAACAGTATATTAAGACAAAAGTTATATGAGTGTATTCTCTTTCTCAAAATATCTTACTGTACTGGACTGACCCCCTTATGACGACAGTGATGATGTGAGTCATGCATGCCTAGGCAATGAGATGAATGAGGTGAATGACGCAGGCACGGTGACGCAGCTCCAAGCAACTACAAGGGTTACTTGAACACAAGCTCTGCTGTACCAACACAGTTGATCTGACGATTAAGATAAGTGCTACATGACTTAACAGGCAGACGGCATATGCTCAACAAAGGGCGATGCATTCCAGGCAGGACGGAGTGGCTCACTGCAAGATTTTACCATGCCAGTCAAAATGACATGCAATTTAAAACTTATGAACTGCATATTTCTAATTTTCTATTTAATATTTTCAGATTGAGGTTGACTGTGGGTAACGGACCCCATGAAACAGGAACCTGAGCATCAGGGGAGACTACTATATTGTTAATTGCCTTTTATAGTGTATTCTCTCTACCCCGATCATAGTGCACTCTCAGAATGCCCACAATACTCAAGTATCAGACACACCTGCAGCATTTAATTCAGAGGGCACCCCCAAAATTGTGTTTATTTACTATTGGAAGCAAAGGTACAAGTTATGATAAATAAATTTGGTTATTATTGTTATATATTAACATTTTTATTGGAAGTCATATATGAAATACCTTTAAGTAGACTCACTCTTTCAGGAATGCATTTGTCTCTGTCACCGTGGTTAGTTAGCACTCTGATGCAGTCCTGGAGTTCAATAAATATTGAATGAATAAATTGCAAAAATTGTATTCAAACTAACAGTGATTATGATTCAGTGTACAAATGCGAACATGATCATAATAAAAGGCAAATGATATTTTTCCTTTGGGTAACCTTTATTTGTAGTGCATTTATGCTTGTATGTATAATCAGAACCAAAGAGAACACCTAATGCATTCTATTTAGAAAGTGGTGTAAATATTGATTTATACCACTCCTTCCTTATAGAATTCACTTGATTTTTATGTGCATGACTCATTGTTCACCTTTATAAGCAACAACTCCTTAAAATCTGGCAATTTAGCACCAATCAATTATCATTCCTTTCTAAAGAGTTGACACTCCGTATTTCCATAATATATGAGGTCTGTCTGGAAAAAAGTGCAGCCATTATTAGTATATAGAGAATGGTTTGTGTTACATTAATGTGACCTAGTACCAAGGAGATGGACTGGAATGTGCATATGAGAACAATGGTAGCTTTGTTGCACTAGTCAGTGGAGGGGGCAAATGCCGTTGAATGAGCATGTCTACTGTGTGGCTGTTGTGTTCAAAATGACTAAGCGAGTACAGCAACAGATCTGCACCAGATTCTGAATTAAGCTTGAACATTACTCTGAGGAAACTATTCAGATGACTCAGAAGGCTGCAGCTATGGGCAACTGGTGATTGGCAGCTTCATCATGACAATGTGCCTGCTCATGCATCAAGTCTCATGCAGAGTTTTTTGGTGAAACATCAGATGACTCAGATGACTTAGCTTCCCTACAGCCCAGACTTGGTGCCTTGCAACTTCTAGCTTTTCCAAAAACTAAAATCACCTTTGAAAGGAAAGAGATTTCAGACCATCGATAAGATTTAGGAAAATATCATGGAGTAGCTGATGGCACCTGGGAGAACTGTGTGAGGTCCCAAGGTGCCTACTATGAAGGGGACTCAGGCATTGTTGTTCTATGTACAGTGTTTCTCATATCTTCTTCAATAAATGTCTCTGTTTTTCATATTACCTGGCTGGATACTTTCTGGAAAGAAACTGTCTCTGTCTGACTCTCTCTCTCTCTCTCTCTCCATATATATACACATGTATATACATATATGCATATGTACATATGAATACATACATATATACATATATGTGTGTACACACACATATACATATAGTTGAAACATCAATGGATTATTTTTAGAAAATGAATCCATTCATCTTTATTTTTTTATAAAAATCAAGATGTTTATAAAGGAAAAGCAGTGTGTGAGACTCTACTGAGTAGGCAGATGTCAATGTAAGAAAATTGTTACTCTGTCCTATTTGCTCTTGTTGAAAGTATTTACATGAAAATGAGGAGTTAAATCAATAATCTTAATAATTCTGGATAAATGCACCTTTCATATGATTGATCTTACTAGCTCAGATCGACTAAAAATTGCTCCTCTTTTTCTCTCTATGTAGATACAGCTTCAGTCAGTCACAGTCTTCAGACTTGAATAGTTCTTTAAATAATCTAATTTATAATCTGACACTCAAAGCCATTCCCTTCAGTGAATGGACATGAAGGAAAAGTAAAATTTCCAAAACAAAGTTACTCCAAAGGCAACAACAACAGAAAAGAGATTATAATGGGAGTTTCTGGGCATCACTCGACAGCATCCTCAATTTGGCCTGGTCTAGACAGTCTGGAAAGGATGTGTGATCACATGTCAGTACTATTGAAGCCAGGTCATGTGATATTTTCCTACTTCGATCACCTACGTGCCAGGCTCTGTGCTTAAGTGCCAGGGATTTAGTATTTACCTCAATGATGAACAATGACTTTACCTTTATAGATTGTACAGTTTACCAGAGCAGAGAGACAATTAACCAAGGAAGCACACTATGATGAGAGATGGGACATCTCACAGTAGCGCCACTGACAATAATCGTGCTGTCTTTGGGTGTGATTTTGAACCCTTTCCTAATAAACAACAAAACAGCAAACAACAGGATTTAGCCTGCCAATATGTAAGAGATCTATTGGTAATTCAGGTTAAAACGATGTAACCCATCACCTGGTGAGAATAACACATTTATCTTCTATCTTTATATTAATGCTATAAATCCTGCAGAGTATTTTTAAGAGATAATTTAAGAACCTAGATTCCTAAACACATGGGGGGGTTAAAATAAAATGGAAAAGAGATGACAAGAGTGTCTTCTTTCTTCATGGAATGTACTCTGTTTTCCTGGACTAAAACCCTAAGTACTTATGGCCTCCATTCCTTAGTTGCCAAACTCCTGGAATAATTTCATATTTTTTATCCTCACTCCTCAAACTTCTGAGTAAAAGCTGATGAATAACAAGGTAAATACAAATATTCTATCCTGGATCTTCAGCTGCTTATTCTCACTTTTGTCTCATTTGCATTTATTAAAATTCAATTGCTTGGCACTACATTTTGTCTGTGGACTCTTGGCTTTAATTTATAAGGTAGATGTATTTGTGGTAGAATTGAAATTCTGAGTCTCTTAAAAATAGAAGTTATTTCTTGTTCCTACGTCTTTACCAAGCTGTCAGTTGTCACTATGATGATGCTAGGAAAGTGGCTTTTTGGAGTAGGATGAGACGTTAAGGAGATCAGGGGTTTGGCTTCTTTTATTAACCAAGTTACTAGAAATACATCATATTATGACATTCTACTAAGAATGTCTGCATTCCTTCTTTTCAGAAAACTTAGAAATAAAAATTGTTTTAATAGAGCAATAGTATGTGAACTTGCTAAAGTGTTCATACGCCTATTTATGTCATACTAAAACTCACTGGCAGTGATTAAATATAAGAAGACATAGATAAAGAGACGGAGATCACAAGCACCCTATCAGATAAAGCCCTCCATTTCCAATTTCTCTCTCTAATGTGCTAATGGAGAGGAGCAGTCTCTGACCTCTCATTCCCTGCAGGTAGTATCTATGTCTAACACAGACAGCCCTCTGGAAGTAATGTTTAAGCTTCACCCCCAAGCTAGCAAGCTCATGTGACAAAATAAAGGCAGTAATGTATTTCAACAACGCTAAAGTGACTTTTTATTCTTCACATGTTCATAGTGTTAAAATTGGGATGAATCTTCAGTTAATCAAAAGTCATACTTTAATTGGAAGTACTCTTCCTTTCTTGGTGGTAAATTGAACATAATATATCTTTGAATTGATGACACTCCAGAATGGATGAAATATAATTGCTCTGAAGCTGTAGGAATTTCAGATGTGGTAGCAACAGCCATTAGAAATATAGTAGGTCAACTGCAAACCCTGTGGATTCCTTGTTAATAAAGATGCAGCAGAGTGGACTCCCTGCCCACGTGTCCCAGTGACCTCCGTAGTGCACCTGCACAAAGAGGCAGCCCCATCTCCTACAACAGTATGTTAGAATACAAATGCCAGGAGCTCATTTTCATAAATAATGCAAGCTATAGAGCGATTTTACCTTGATTGCTCATTCTCCATTCTCCAAAGCTTAGAGCTTATACCCAAATGATGTAACCTTACCATTTGCATTAATTCATGAATTTGAAACCGACCCTTTACAAGTTCCCTGGGGTAGTTTAGTTTCATTTGTATGCATGTAAATAGCACCAAGGCTGACATAAAAATTAATGAACTATTTATTTAGGAGCCTAAGCCTGGCTCCTAAAAACCAAGCAAATAGTTAAGTTTATTAAAATAAAATTAAAGCTATAAAGTATTAAATAATGACAATAAAAAATTTCTTTCAATTCTGAAAAATGTAAGCTAAAATCAAACTTAAGAGGAGAAGAAATAATTGGGGGACATTAACTTCACTTTTTTGATGTTATCACCACACCCACACCAACATACAGTTCTGATTCTCGTATCGCCATGTTCAGGAGGCAGGATACCAGCAGGATCAGCTCACATCAACCAGGAGCAATGGTAGTTCAAAGGATCCAGGGTTTAGACCAGTATAACTGAGCTTTTTAAAACTGTGTTTAATTAGTGACAATACCTGTTTGCATTTTTATAATCCTGATTATAAATGCCTTGTAGTACAACCATTTTTATATATTTTGCCCACAAATTCCTCAGACAAGAACTGTCCAACTTGGTCATGTCTCTTTACAATATCTGCCAACAGATGCCACTGCCAACACCCTAGAAGAACCTTTGGTTTCAGGTTCTAGATTTGCCTTTAATTTTGAAGTCATTGAACTTTCCATTTTTTTCAGGTTTTTCATTTTAAAGCATGTAACATAGCATAGCTTTCTCCAATTCTCACTGCTTCAGGGAGCCAAATTGGAAAGAGCCAAACACCACCACAAAAGGAGAACATATTTTTCATTGTTTAATTTGACATAGCCTAGTGGCTGGTGTGGCTCATGGATTAAGTGCCAGCCTGTGGACCAAAGGGTCACTGGTTCGATTCCCAGTCAGGGCACATGCCTGGGTTGCAGGTCAGGCCTCCAGTTAAGGGCCTGTGAGAGGCAACCACACACTGATGTTTCTCTCCCTCTCTTTCTCTCCCCCTTCTCCTCTTTCTAAAAATAAATAAATAAAATCTAATTTGAGATCACCTAAATATGCTTGTTAATCTTTATTATCTAATATCGTACATAATGTATCTCAATAAGAGTACATAGATACTTATTTTTCCCCTTTGGGGATTTCTTCTAAGTAAAAGGAGAATGTGTAACTAAAGATTATATAATTCATTTATACCAATGAATTATATTTTTGGTAGATTGCCTTTTTTCCCTCTGTCTGTCTTTGTTATGTCAAAGAACCAAAGCCAAACCAATGTTAAGTTATTTAAGGAGTGAAACCCACAATTCTAACCAACACAAAATGCACTTGATCAAAAAATAAAAGGCTAACAAGAGAAAAAATTAACTGGTGTGAAGGTAGAGGGAACTGAGATGAAGGGCTAGGAGATCTGCACACAACTGTTTCCAGCATTCTACCCGAAAAAACCTAGAGAGGCCGGAAAGGAAATTATTGTGTCAACAGAGAACAACAGACTCCAGCCAGTGACACATCCTGGTCCACAGATAAAAGAACTTAAAAATATCCACTTGGCAAAATCCTTTCTTGTTCCACATAAATCATTCAGTGCCTCAAAGTAATTCGCTAAGTGGTGCCGGTTGATAGGACCATTGTGAACTGGCCCTGGGCCAAGACACTTGGCCAAGCCTATCACCTGGAGGCCACTGGAATGTTACAGGAACGGCAGACTTGATGTTTCTGGATTCCTACCACATGGTACAGCCATAAATGGGTAGCAGTGAATTAGATGAAACATGTTTTATAAGCCAGTTCCATTTAGCTATGTTTATAGACAACAGGCACAAAAATATTACATAAGAAAATGCTTGAAATAGATTGTATTTAATGCATGATAACTATGAAAACTAGAGTTTATTAAAAACACATTAGCCTAACATAAATAGAAGTTTATTTAAATGCCTTAATATAATACTTTTATCTTCTGATGGCACATTATGTTAGATTTTCTGTCAGCTGACAAATGGTTGCTGTCTGCTGCAAGTTGCTACCCATCACACAGGTGCAAGACAATTACATCTGATCTCTAATATCCATCTGAGAAAAAAGATATGCAGTTTGGGACAAAATGCAGGTCTGTATTTTTAAACTATTTCAAATGACAGTATCAAAATAAAGGCATTCACTAATATTAATAAAATGTTATGTTTCCAATCATAAAAGATTCAATTGTATTTTACCATTTTAGTAAGGTAAAATTATCTGTCACTAGGTAGGCATATGCTGAAACAACCCTCAAAGGGCCCCTTAATCAGAATAAACAACTTTCAAGAAACAAAATTTCCAAGATTTGACAAGATACACATAATAAAAAACTTCTCACTCATGCTACCCTCAAATAACTAAATATGATAAGTAATAGCTATGATTAAAAAGCAAAGCATATTCAGATCCTGTAATGTCAATAAGAGCAAAGCATATTTAGATGCCACAGATGTAAATAAGGCAAGGCATCTGTCACTTAAATATAGTGAAAATTATATTTAAGACTTTGTTTACTAGTTGATAATTTAAAATTCTTTAAGGAAATAATTTTGAACTTTAAATTACTTTTTTGTTGTTCAATTACAGTTGTCTGCACTATCTCCCCACCCCTCCACCCCACCCCATCCAAACTCACCTTCCTCCCTTGCTTCCACCCTCCCCCTTGGTTTTGTGTATGTGTCCTTTATAGAAGTTCCTGAAAACCCTTCTCCCCACTGTCCCCTCCACACTCCCCTCTGGCTATTATTAGATTGGTCTTAATTTCAATGTCTCTGGTTATATCTTGTTTGCTTTTTTCTTTTGTTGATTATGTTCCAGTTAAAGGTGAGATAATATAGTATTTGTCCCTCACTGCCTGGCTTATTTCATTTAGCATAATGCTCTTCAGTTCCATCCATGCTGTCACAAAGGGTATAAGCTCCTTCTTTCTCTCTGCTGCATTGAATTCAAATGTGTAAATGTGCCACAGTTTTTTTTTATTCATTAATTTACTGACGGGCACTTAGGTTGCTTCCAGCATTAACTGAACAACAATAAAGTAATTTAATTAAATAAATAAAATATAAAGTTTGTCATCATCTGCTCTTCTTTGCACATTAGCTAACTTCCAATTTGCAACTACCAAGGAAACTATTTTCTTCATTGGAAAATAACCTATTATTTAAGAGTACAATGACACAATATGTAGTTGAAATTTTTTGAGAATAGTAAGCTACCATCAATATTAATAAGCAAGTCCTGTGAGCCCTTCTAGGGGGAAAATTAGTGTTATTTACTGTTTACCCTTATCATTAGACTGAAATTTATTCTATCTTTCAGTAGAGAAGAACACAAGTCAATGAAGGTAAGGAAGAGAAAAGGAAGAAAAGAGGAAGAAAAGATGGCTTAAAAGTAACAACATTTAAGGAAAGACATTATAAATATGTTTGATTGTTTTCCCTTCTCACACATCCTTCTATTGCTTTAAATGTTGTCAAGATGTAAGTAAGCTTTTAGATGTTATACTTAGATGACACTGATCCAGGAAAATTGTAATTGAAAGTGAAACCTTCCCACTTGTCAAGATTATAAGCTAATTTGTTGAAAAATCAAGATAAATTCATTTGAGTATTTTTGGTACTTGACTCCAGCCATAAATTTTATTAATGCTATGTTAAAATAACAATGAAAATAATAACAATAAATGACAGATACATAATGTGTACTCAGCCAACTGATCCTATTGGAGACTTTCAGTTTTTTTAAATACTCAATCTATGGACTATTGAGTAAATATTAAAGCATCTACCAAGAAAATCCTTAAGAAAGACTTACAAATAAAATCTTTATGTATGCCCTGGCTGGTGTATCTAAGTGGATTGAGCGCAGGCCTGAGAACCAAAGGGTCACTGGTTCAATTCCCAGTCAGGGCACATGCCTGGGTTGTGGGCCAGGTCACCAGGTGGGAGCATGTGAGAAGCAACCACATACTGATGTTTTTCTCTCTCCCTTTCTCCCTCTCTTCCTCTCTCTCTAAAAAAATAAAAAAAAATCTTCATGGAAATTTAAAAAAGAGTTAACTATGTTTTAATGACTTAACTTTATAACAAAGATGGCTAATTTGGACCTGTATGTGATGGAGCTGACTGCATCAAAAAAGTGCCAATTCACATGTCTACTCGTTCATTTTTTAATCACACTTAAATTTATCATCTCTAAAATAGTGAGGTTACTATTAAGAGGCCAGTAGAAGGGGATAAAAGGGAATTGTCTCTTTTTGAGCAACTGCAGGTACCTGGCTTGGTTCCTTACATAAATCATTTTATTTATCCCTCAGGAAATCCTTTAGTATGCAAGAATTATTAACTCTATTTTTAATTTTCAGAAAACAAGCTCAGAGTGCAGTTATGGGGAGGCATTGTTTCTGACGGCCAGGTTCTTTCTGTTACCTTCTCCCATTTCCAAATATTTTCCCTGGAACTGTCTTGTCATTTTTTTTTATCACCTGGACGAGGCGATAAAGTTTCTTAAGACCTTTTTATAACAAAGCAGACTAATGTAGTTCACCAGTTTTAAATAATTTCTACAACTATAACACTGGTACACAAAGGTGTGTGGATCTTCAATATAGAGAGAAAGATCACATTTAACAGTAAATCAAATGTTAAGGCTTAAAAAAAAGCACTCAATGTGCTATTTTTAATGAGGGCAACAAACAAGATGAGGAAGGAGAAAGACACCTGGAGTTTACTTAGGTGCAGCCTATTGGACGTGGGGTGGGGAAGGCAAGAGGACAGTTGGAACTGGATTATGCTTTCCTTCCGGTGAAGTGGAGAGCTTACTGACCTCGGGGGGAAATGTCAAGGGAGCCTATTTGCTTACACATCAGCTGAGCATGACCTACAGTAAAGTGCTAAATTATGTCTAGATCAGACACTCTAATCATACTCTCCCTTTTGGGCTACAGAGAGCACAGAAATGTTTTATCCCCAGGGCAAAATTCAGGAGAAAAAAATTCCTTCCTTCTACCCACAGCAGTAAATATTTGAAGAAGTTTAGGAGCAGATTGATTTTTAAAACAAACAAAAACAAAACAGCCTTTCTCTGCACACTATTCAGGGTCCCTAGAGGTACACTGAGCAGGTTGGTGGATGCTATCACAGAATCTGAAAAAAATTGTTTGTTTTGGTTTGTTTGTCCCTCTCCCTTCTCCAAAAGCCCTGTGGGCAAAACAACCAAATTTAGAGCCACTACTGCCCAAGGACTAAAGCATTCTAGTCTCAACAGAAAATTTCCCAACAATTTGAACTCTGCCTGGGATGACAGTATAGATGACTGTGGGCAATCTGGCACTACATCTGAAATCCACACTTAGCCAAGAATAAGAGAGTTTTATTAGCCATTCCAGTATCATGGAAGGTCACCCAAATTATTATTTTTGTCTACAATTAGCTTACTGCACATCCATAATATATTTTACCTGCAGTGCAGTCCTAGTGGAAAAGGAATAAAATTCTTTCATACTTCACAAATATCATAGAAACTATTTTTGATGAGATCCTCAATAGAAAATGAACAGTTACCAATATAACAGAGGGCAGGCACATTGACTTAAAGGATGTCCTTTGGAAAAATATGGGAACATAAGCCTTATATGAATCATCCAATTTACAAGCAATGCAACTCTGGGGAGAATGCACACCCAATGTGGCTCACCCTCGCCTGTCGGAATAACTATCTGCTTAGCTTTCATTTAACCTGTGGCATGGTCAACAGCAAGAGTCAAGTTTTAAATGTTTATTTAAGAGTAGTAAGTCAGCAAATTGGATGCCAATGAAAGACATTTATGCCTTATACCCATATGTATCTTAAAACATGAAAAGTGTCCTTTCAATGTGTTAAAAAACAAAACATTTAATATACTATCTAATACTGGTCAGACTGCTAAACCGAGTAGCTGTTACCATATTGTTTCCCTTATAATTATCCAAATGAGTTTTTCATACCCCAGTTGTATTATCACTGATTAATTATAATGAAATGAATTAGATTAATTAGCACAGTACAACAATGTCAGAAAATGCTATGAACAGAGATAGGTGAATACCCTAGTGCCTTCAGAGGCCTATTAAGGAAGTTAATAATGGTAACTATTGAGTAAGTTTCCTTATGCTATAGCATATGGAAAACTTGTTGTGTGAGTTATCCTATTTAATCCTCATGACACACCTATGAGGTAGGTGTATCATTATGCCTGTTTTACTAGTTGGGGAAAAAAAGGCTTAGAGAGTTCATGAAATTTGTCTGGGTTCTCAGAACTGGTAAGAAGCAGAGCTGGCCTTCAAACCCTTGTAGTGTGGCTACGATTATGAGCTCATAATGTTTTTGTTATATAGCTTACTTTAGAGGCAGACAAAGCAAGAGACTTTTATTTAGGTATCACAGGGAATGACAAAACCAAGAGACAGGGAACAAATCTAGAAGTGATTCTACTTAACTCCCACTAATAAAGATCACCTTTGGTCATTTGACTTATTGTAAGATCATCCCAGCTTTGGTCCTTCCAGTCCTGCATTCAGTATTTTACTAATGATCTGCTTTAAGTGATTTCTATTCATAAAGGCAATCTTTGTGTTTTATGTTATGCAACTTTTTCATAGGTTTGTATCTCATCCCTTCGAATCATTACATTTGATATGTATTAAATGCAAATACCTGTTGTACTGATCTGATTGAACATTAGTAGATACCTTTGTGTTAATTTACTTTCTCCTGAAGGAAGAGTCAAGATTTTGGTTAATGTTTTTAATATTTTCATCCATTAAGTCCAGCAACCCTGCTCTATGTCCAGACCAAGTCATTCTCCCACTTTGCACATGTTCTCCCAAATGTTCCACCATCTTCAACCTCTGACAGTGGCTGGGACTATCCCCTCCCCCCACACCTTCATTTGCAGCAGAATTTCATACTTCATAAGAACACAGAACCATCCATTTTCACAAGCAGATAAAGAAAACTTCTCTCTTCTAGTCACACACTGTCACCTACACGTCATCCATTCCGTCTTCCTTGTTGTTAGGATATGTAATTGTCATTCCTTTGCCTATGGCTGGTCTGTGTTCCCTTCTTTCCCATGTACACCATTCTCTCTCTTGGAAGAAGAGAGAAGAAGACAGAAGGATGTAGAAGCAAGGTCAGTGGAGATCTCAATCCCTTCCCTACACCCATCCATTCCACACCCTCTCTGCCTCTGCCTCCAGCACTCCTTCAGCTCCCAATCCAGAAACAGTGCTCAGGCCAGAGACCATTCAAAACATCATCTTTTGCTTCTTTCTCACTGGAAATATGACATAAAAGAACCAAACTGACCACAAAAGACCACGTCAAATTTTTTTCTAAATCTATCTACCCTACAGTAAATGAGCCTTTCCCCTCACCCTTTGAATTTTTATGTCCTTGAAAATATTTTAAGTTAAAAAAATCCAGTGGACATATTTATCCCTCATTCCTCATGTTAACTGGTAAGTGTTCCATAGCACTACGTCTTCCTGCTGTTCGGGAATCCCCACGTGCTACAAGTTTGTTCTCTAACTATACTTCTCGGGATACTTCTATACCTCACTTCTGCCCACAATTATTTAATATCAGAGGACTGCACTTCTATTCTCACAGTATTCTCTCTGCCTACCCCCTGTCCTTCCTGCGAGTAACTTCAAATGCCATCTCTGTGGCATTGACTTCCAATGGAAGGACTGATGGGAATCATTCTAAAAGCCAGCACCCTTCAGGGAACACAGGATCCCACATTTAAGTACTCATTAAGAATCTGTTCATCAAAATTGTAATTGTAGACTTTTAAACTGCATTAAATAGAATAAATGGACATTCCTCAAATAAACACAGGCTCAAATTAATCTCATATCTTTAGAAAAGTGAAGAACTGTGCTTTCTTTCTTTATTACTATTACTTGTACTATCTATTTACACTTTTATTAAAACATACAACATGCATATAAATAAAATCATTCTGGATATACATTGTCATTACCTTAGTTTAACTTAGAAGACAGTAATTACATTTTATGAAATGTACTTTACTATTTAAAAACCAACTGGTTAATTGTTTCATTGAAACCAACTGTGACATTATTTGATTGTGCATTAAGAGTTTGCCCCAAATGTAGCGATTATTCAATCTAACATATGACTAAAACACTGAGTCAACAACGTCAGCCACGTAATAAGGATCAAATGTTGGAGGTGATTTGTGAGGGCCACAGGTGTTCAGAGGAAGGAGAGTTATTGTCACTGCCAGCTGTGTGGGGCCTTCGCCCCTACCAGGGGGTCCAACCCATGGCCTCAGACCACATAGGCCCTGGGTGGCTATGAATGTGGCCTAAGACAAAATCCTAAATTTACTCAAAACCTTTTTTTTTTTTCTCATCAGTTTTCATTAGTGTTTATGCAGTTAATGTGTGGCCCAAGACAACTCTTCCTCCAGTGAGGCCCAGAGACGCCTAAAGGCCAGACAGCCCTGACTGATGCGGCACTGAGGGAGCCAACGGCGGCACCGGGAGTCCTTTCCACAGCAGCGCTGGTCTTCTGTCTGCTCCTCTAAAACGCCCCTCACACAGTCTGAGGGGAACGTTTAATTTTTTTATAAGTCTAACCAGCAAGGGATATAGGCTTTAGCATACCAAAATATGGATGTTTTGGAATAAAGCACACACTTTTTGATGAATCGAGTAACCTAAATACTCAAGAGAATTACATGAACCAGATCTTTTTAGTCGGAAATCTCAGCTGGAAATCCCACCTTATTCCTACTTTTTTGAGCTCACATTTCCATCACCACTGAATTTTATCCTGATGTAGTAAGCTTTATGCCTCAAAGTCTTTTTATTGATACTTCTCTGCAACAAAAATATGTTTTTAAAAATGACCTGTAAAACATTTCCTGTGAGTATATGACCCTTAAGGATAAAACAAAAATTTCTTCTGGGTTGACTTATACTTAAAATTATTTGAGGAACACAATTATCACAACAATTACTAAAATTGTGATAAATAATTATTGAACAAAGGGCACAATTACTGGAAATGGATCTCTTACTGATATATGTATTTGGCTTAAATTTTTCCCATTTGTTTCATGTATTCCATAGTGACTACTATTACTGTTACTAAAAGGAGACAGGGCCCAGAATCAATTTCCTCCCTTTTTTCTAGTTTATGTTTTTATTATTATAACTGTGAAGATTCTTTGTTGAAATAAATAAATAGATGGGAATGGAAGAAACTCCTTCCATTATAGCAATGTCACTCAATTCCTTGAACTCCTTCTCGGTTATATGCCAAAAGTCAGTGATCTTTCATCAAAAATTATTCTAATCACATATTAGCTGACAACTCAATTAGGCCCTTCTGCAACTTTGCTTCAAGTAGAGAACTGTAAACCAGCAGAATTGCAAATAGATTTGTTACCCAGTCATCAGAGCCACTTCACCTGACAATATACAGCAAACAAGTTCCCTCTCTCTCTCTCTCTCTCTCTTTCTCTCTCTCTCCTCCAAGCTCTCTGAGTCTATGAAAAACCCTCATATAGTGCCAGGGATATGCGTACTCCAGTTTGAAGTCCACTACACAAGAGCGTGATGGCAATTTGCATTACATTCGGATATGCTCGGTCCCTCTAAAAGCATAACAGTAAGTAAAAATAGAGCACAGAGTCGACCTGAATTAAATAACTTTAAAGGAAAGATCTCCAAGGATCTTCCTATCATCATTAGCAAATACACACATGCCCCCGCTCTAGATTACCCACATAGAGACATCATTAATGGTTCAAATGTTTATGGCAATGTATTGCTTTAATACAAATTATGCAGAAATCTTCCCTGAAATACCCAGATTTATTGTCTCCAGCAAGACTGTATTAGCCAAACAAGACTTTGCATTATTAGCAATGCTCATTCATTTAATGGGAAAACAACTAGAAGATGTATTTGCTTAGTTAGGTTCTGAGAAATAGAAAATTGACTCAAACCTAAACAATGTTTCCTATGAACACCACAATTTCTTAAAGAATTACAGAGAATGATTAAAAAAGCAGCTAAGTACATAGTGCAAGTGCTGAGTAAAACTACAGCTTTAGGAGGCTTCTCTTGTTCTGCAGTAAATCCACGAGACTCACACTACCAATACACCCAACGTGTCTCAGGGTACCACAAGCTATTGTTGGTTTCTTATATCAAACATCACAATCTCCAAAAAACAACACTTATGTGTCAGTCTTTTTCTGTGGAATTTAACTCCTTTAGGAAGTTTTTCTTGTTTGTATTTTTAGTATATGTTAGTCATGGGTTTAAGTTGTATAAGAAATTTTACTTATCAAGAATGAATAAGAAAAGAATGAAGGAAGAAAAAAAAGAAAGAAGCGAGATACAGCCTTTGCTAAGTATTAAAATCATAAGGCAACAAAAGCTTATATTTTCAATTTATGAATTAACATCTTTCTATGACTTTTCTTCCCTATTTTTCCTTTAGGAACTAAATTAAGGCTGATCTCCCCTCTCCAACAATACCATGATAATCATAGCAAATGAAGTGGGTACTCACTGATAAAGGGAAGTAGTGATATTTTTCTCATTCCTTGCTTAAAATCCCCTGACCAAGTGACACTAACCACACCCTCTTTTCATAAGCAGGAGCAGGCAGCCATCTCAGTTGATCCTCAGTGACCCGCCCCCTTACAGAACCATTTCCACCTTTGGGGTGAGAGGTGCTTGTGAATATGATGGGCCATTGCTCCTCTGATTAGGTTATTTGGTACCGTGGGCTTGAAGAAAGTATAAATCTCTCCAGTAAGCCTTATCTAATCACAAGAGCCTTTTAAATTTACATGTAGACATCAGAGAAAGAGAGAGAGAGAAAGTTAGAGATTTGAAGCATGAGAGGGAAATTCTCTGTCACTGGCTTTGAAGGGGCCATGGCAAGGAATGGAGGGGGCCATGGCAATGGAGGGGGCACCTGACAAGGAATGCAGATTGCCTATAAAAGCTGAGGGCAGCCCTGGCTAATACCCAGAAAGGAAACAAAAACCCCAGGCCTGTAATTTCCAGAAACTGAACTCTGGCCATAAGCACATGAGCCGGCAAGAAGACTCTGAGTTGCAGATGACAATGCAGCCCAACTGACACTGTGACTTTAGCCTGTGAGATGCTAAGCAAAGAATCCAGCCCATCAGTCTTCTTTCCTACATAACTGCGGACTAAGAAATAGTTGTTTTAAGGCACTATTGGTTTGCAAACTGGTGCCTGTACAAGGAAGCAAGTAGAAACTGAAGAAAGAGGGCAGATCACTCCTGATTGACAGGTGGCAGTTTTAACAAGCAAGAAACTTACATAGGAAGCTTGTCTTGGGCACCTCAAGAGGAGTCTATATCTGTACCTGTTCACCATAATCTTAAAAGTTTACACAGAGGTCTTAACTCTGTTTAGTGACGTGTACAATCCGGCAGGGACAGACTCAGTAACACCTTACACTTTCAGTATCACCTTTGAACAGCTCCTTCTGTGGGAAGGTGGACAGTACATTCCAAGGACAGGTGAGGGGTTGAGCAGCCTCTGTCACCTGCAGCTTATGGGTCGACCAGGATTCACATCCTCTGCCTGACCTCCTCTAACGTACATGGTGGTATACAGCAACAGAAAGCTAACATATGTGCATTCCACATAATGGATCGTTAGGGAAATTCGAGTAACTTTGAAATGTGTAAAAAGTGCACTATCCCTCTACCTTTCCAAAATACTATGTAGAATGTTTATCTACTCTTTGGGGCTGTATACTTTGAACAAAAGCCCACTGGTGTCCACTAAAAGGAAAACAAACTTTCTTGATGGTAACCAAGAATTGAAGCTATAACATTTGACAGATAAGATATGAAAGAGATGTTTCCCTACTTTTCTGTTATTGTATTTATTGAGCCTCTGAACTATGAGTAAACTACAATGTACACTTAACTCATATAAGTATATGCATTTAACTGCTACAACTTCCCGGTGAAGTAGTTACCTTCTCATTTTACAGACAAGAAAATGCAGAGTACTAACTATTTAAGCTTATTTTAAATATATGTAATGTTACCTCATCCTCATCTCTCACCTACATTTTATAGCTAAGATGTTTCTCCACCAAAGACCCCATCTTCAGTTGGCATACAGATCCTTTCAGAGGCAACATCCCAGACAACCTCACCACCACACCAGACAATGAATTCTGTATCCTCTCATTCTTACTTCTTGACTCAGTTCTTTGGAGTCGCCCCTGACTTTGCTGCCAGGCAATTTTGTGTATGCGTTGAAGCAGTTGATAGGATACACCTTACTAGAGCAGTGATTTTTCAGTTTCAGTTGCACATGAGAATTCCCTGGGAGCATTACATTTTTGATGCCAGGAATGTCAGAAATAATGATTTCATTGACCCTAAGTGGGGCCTGAGTTTCTGAAATTTTTAAATCTCTCTGGGTGATTCTAACATGGAACCTCTGGGAGCTATCGATCTAGAGTGGGATCGTATCTTTGGAAGTGAACTCAGGTAATATTAACTGGACTAAAAGCAATGGGGAGAGAAAAACACAAATGGACTATGGGATTCTGCTTCTGCCCCTGAGATCTCCATCTAGGCAACTGAGGCCTTAGAAGATTGGCTGAAAGTTAGGTCAGCAGAACGTTTCACTGCTGTGTCAAAACAAATGTTCCTGTGGGCCCTTTTATTGGGTTTGCCAAAAAGTCCATACGCATTTTTTCCAAAAAATAAGACACATTTTTCACCAATTACTTTATTGGTTTGGATATTTTGAGTATGTTGGCTCTCTCCCACATGGTAGAATGCTGATTTTTCTCAATTAATGTCTCTATTTGGTCGCTACCTACCTCAGTTGGTCTACCCGACCATGGAGCATTGTCCAGAGAGAAATCTCCAGCACAAAACATTGCAAACCACTTTTTGACATGTTCAGTCAATCACAGCACCATCTCCATAAACTGCTCAAATCTTTTCTGTGTGTGTTTCAGTCATATTTTTACCTTTCTTGAAATAATAAAACATAATATGCCAAAATGTTGCATATTTTCTTTCATCTTCAATATTAAAATGGCTACACAAAAATTGACCAATTTTGATGTTTTTTTCAAACGCATGCTGATATGACAGCTGTCACAATACAATCTGACAAAATTGTTTTAAATCTAGTTAAAGACAACTAAGTGCTACTAGAGCCATCTTAATGGGGGGGGGGCCTTTTTGACTAACCCAATACGAGTCTAATTTTACAATATTTACATTACTGTTTTATTTAATGTCTCTATTTAAGACCACTTAAAAGAAGTATATTTGTCTTCTAAAATCACTGTTGGTATTCTTCTCCTTCAATTCAACTTAATACATGTTATCCTTTTGTTTTAGGCTTCAATTTAACTGTTCACATCTTCTATTTCCTTATTATTTTTCTGTATCTTATTTAAAGTATTACATTATTTCTTCTTTGTGATAATTTTAGCTAGTTTTCTTAATTATTTACACTGTAATGGAAACATCTTCATTAACAAAAATAAAAATTTATAAAATAGAAAGTACCCAATAAATTTGCATGTATATTGCAAACCCCAACGGTAAATCTCTCTTGTATTCTACAATCCATTTATGCCTACCTTTTTCAGTTCCTTGAATACATTACATCTTGCAGGCCTGTAGGCTTCTTTAGATGTTATTCCCACTGCCTTAAATACATTTCTCCAGTTAATTCTTCCTTCCCTTTCTGTTTTCAATTAAACATCAGTTTTTCAGGAGTGTCTTCCCAGGGTCTAAACTAGAAGTTTCCTTCCCATAGGCAACCTTTGCAGCCTCAATGAAAGGACCTGGAGAGCATTATGCTAAGTGAAATAAGCCAGCCAGTGAAAGACAAATACCATGTTATATCACTCATATGTGGAATGTAATGAACAAACTATACTAACAAACCAAATATCAGTGAACTCATAGAGAACAGACTGACAGCTCTCAGAGGGGAGAGAGCAGGGGGCTGAGAGAAAGAGGTGAAAGGGTTAAGAAACCTCACAGACAGGCAGCTGTACGCTGATCATCACGATTACCAGAGGGAAAGGGGGTGGTGTCAGTACGAGAAGGGACAGGGGGCATAAACAGTGATGGAAGGAGGCCCAACCATTCATTACTGCATAGAGTTATAGAAAAGGAAAAGCTGCCAAGGTCTCTCTCTCTCTCTCTCACACACACACTGCTTCTACAGACTTACAGACTTGTACCATTAGAAGGATACTGTATCAGTTGTGCTGATTATCTTACATCAGACTTCTGTGTAATAAGTCTGACTTAAGGCCACCTGACCAAGGCAGGTCCTGTCCTAGTGACAAGGCTCGCCAGCAGACTGTTTATTCCACACAGTAATGTCAGGGAGCTGTTTCAGCTCTTTGCTGGGCATCTCAGTGAGAAATTCCCACAGGCCTTCCCAAATCAATCTGTCCAAATTCAAAGTCATTTTATTCCCTGCTGTGAAACTGTTTCTTTTGCTAAATGTTCCCTGTCATAGTTAACAGCCCTCTAACTTCACCAAGCTAGACCTCCTGGCATTATCTTTGATCCACTGGCTTTCCCATGCCCATGGCCTGGCACAGAGCAGGCACTGAATAACAATATGTAACTGAAAAAAGAAAAAAGGGAAGGAATGGAGGAAGGGAAGAAGAGAAAGAGTAGGGGAGGTAGAGAAAAGGGGAGAATGGAAAGGAGGGAGTTTCTTTCAATTTGGCCCTTAATCTGAGGCCCACACGAAGTGTTTCTATATTTGAAGTGTTTCTATATATGAAGTGTTTCTATTGTATTTCCACATTGGTGACCCTTGGACAGACGCTTCTATTTATTTATTGGATTATTGTGACAGCCTTCTAACTCTTCTCCTGCCACCTGTCCACCATTCTCTCATCTCTCAAAACTGTGATCCTACCATCAAATTTATCATTCTTGGACAGTATCTTTTATAGTAATGGACACCTCTGCTTTAAAAATATATTTAATGGAGCCCGCTATTTATAAATCATGTTCAAACTCCTTAGCTTAATTTAGGACCTTAGAATCCTATTCTTAGTATGCTTTTATAGTCCCCACCTCTGGCAGCCCCAAACACGATCCTTTTTCCACTCCTGTCCACACCAAAGGCAGGCAGAGGCACGTGTGAAATGGACTCGGCGCTCCTGCCACCGCTCCTCATCCTGTGTCCACAAATTGAAATCTGGTAACTCGATCCCTTCTCATATAAACCCTGTATGGCTGATCTCTGCTTAGCAAGTCAACCTAAAAGTTGCTTCTCCAAATCCTTCTTTGACACTTTGTCAGAATTAAGAAACTCCACCTTCCTTCTGTGTCCACAAAATTAGAAATCTATTGGTGTATTCATTTTAATCTGAACATAACGAATCCTGGCACACAATTTTATATTGCAGGGTTCCCTAGGGTGTCAGCTCCTCTGCAGGTTGACCAGGATCTGCCGCTCTCGCATCTTTATACTTCCAGCATCCGTATCAGAGCTAACAACAGCTCTGTAAATGTCAGGCTACCTGATGGACAGTAACCCGGACATTTTTTCTAGAAAAAATTTAAGTTGCATGACATTAACACTTTAATAGACCTAAAGAAAATGTTTTAAGCTTTTTAAAACATTACATATTTTTAACTTGATTCATTGCAGTGCTCCAATGACCCTCAAATTTGATCAGCAGCCCCCTCCCCCCAGATCATTCTGATGCTGACCAACTTCAATAAATGCTATCTTAGTAAGACATACTGATCTGGACCCCCAAAAACATCTCCTCCTACTTTCCAGTTCTCTGCCTGCTTAATCTCAATATTTCTCTCTCTCTACCTCCCCTTCCTTCTCTCTCTCTCTTTCTCTCTCTCTCCCCCATCAATCCCACCTCCACACTCATCCTCACACACATACACATCTCAGGAATATCATGGTGTTTTGGACTTTACCCTCTTCAATGGTTCAGTACTCTCTCAACACCCAGTGGTCTTTTGTCAGTAAAGTCATTTGGACACTATTTCACCCTTCTGTGACTTTAGTTCTTCTGCAGTTAGAAGGAGCACCAGCCCAGTCGTATCAGAGAAATAAAAGTCCAGAGGCTGTACAGCAGAGTGCACTTGTTCTCTCTCTCCTGAGGGCATCAAGTTTGATTTCTGTAATTTCTGGAGCCAAAGTAACAGACCAGAGAGTAGCCAACAAGATGGTCTGCCTTTACAGCGGACCTATGCTAAGCAGAATTCAGCCTGTGGGGCATGCAGAAGTATGTGAGCTGACCAAGCAAAGGTCTCATTTTTCCTGGTCAGAAAGGCTCTAAATGATCAGGGCTACTCTGGTCTAGATATAAAGCTTAGATGACATCACTCCTTTAGCATTGGTTAATGTCTATGTAAATTAAAAGATTTACATATTATTTACATACATATTGTTGGACTTATGTGATAAAGAGATCTTCATCATTAAAGCCTGTACCCTGTTCACCCAGCAAGGAAGGATTAGAAAACAAAAAAGATAATTTAAAGTAGGAGAGAACACCCCCACTTAATCCCAGTATCTCTTTTTTATTCCATTCTTTTGGGAGCCCAATTCAACACTATGAAGGTCCACTAAGGGATCAGAAGTTGTACAGAGCAAGTACCTGCTGAGCCTCACTTAAATAATTAAACAGAACTGACTGATTCAAACGCCTGTCTTTCTCAAAGATGGCACTCATTTTAGTATGCAGACCTTGTTGTGGAAGTTACCTCTGCTGCCTGACTGCAGACTGCCTTCTGCTTTGTAATTCTAACATGGCATAACTCTCGGCATTAGTGACATGGTATAAAGTGCTGGCATTTACAGAGTACTTAGCAGTGATGCCAGTAAATCAAGACGACGTTTCGGCAACGCTTAGCTGTTAAACCTCTACCTTGCTCACCCTCTGTCCTAGCCATTAGTGATGTATAATTGAAATCTTAATTCCCACTGACTTAGGCAAAGTCAAGTCACTTTAGGAAACAATAATGCTACCTGACATGCATGACCTTTTTGATTAAAATAACTTGTCACTTTTACAAATGCCCCTTCCATATCTCATTAGCAGCTTCACAGACGCAAATCTTCAAAAGGCATTTATTTCAGAAGATGCTTAGAAAATCTGATTTATTCTTGGAAGTATGACTAGAATAATATTTATCTCTATATTATTATTACCAAGAAGTTATTACTGCAAGAAGTATTCTGGCTTCTATAATAAAACATATCAAAAACTTAACAGCAATTATCAGTGTCCCCAAGGACACAAAAAGGCTCTATGAATATCAAATTAAAAAATATTTCCAATTCACTAAGAGCTCTCTAAAAATTCAAATGCTCACAAAACTACTAAAACGAATGACTGACACCTGTACCCTAATGTTGACTAACATTCTATAGGTAGTTGCACGAGATGGTTGGATGGCACTTAAGTTACAAAGAGAAAAACATAGACAAACAAGAGCTCTATCCTTGCTCAGGTTTCACTGCCACGTCCTCATTACTTACTCAGAGCAGGGGGCTCACAAGGGTGGTGAGGAGATAGTGAAACTAAAACCTCATTCGAGAAAGCATCTCTGAGTAAAGTGAATCTCCCAGAAGGCGTGAGGCAGTGAGGACCACAGTAGACCCAGAGCACAGATGAAGAACAAAGCAATGCAGTGCAGTGCAATGGGGTTTTATTTTTTAATAGTATTCGTATTTTGTCCTAGCCAGGTAAGCGGGCCTTCTTAAATGTAAACCGAAGAAATAGCTGGAGAGAGAATGCTCTGGAATGTTGGATGGTGCGAACCATTGCACTAAGAGGACTTGGGCTCTGACATCACTTTGTGTCTAACAGATCTAGAGATTTTCAAGCACCTCAGAATACTGGTGAAGTGCAAGAAGTCTTGGCTACAGTCCAGAAGTATGGTAGATAATCGAGGCCAGAAATGTATGGTGTGTGCACACACATGCACCCCCACACCCCACGTACATGTTGTCCTGAAAGACAAGCTCAATCACTTGATAATAAGTGTCATCACCTTGCCAGCAAGTAGAAAACATATCTTAAATTTATGATTTTCTAGTGACAAGGTATTAAAATAATAATTTTTAAAAGTACATAGGCTTGTCTGGCCAGCGTGGCTCAGTTGATTGGAGCATCGTCATGTAACCCAAAGGTTGCAGGTTCGATTCCCAGTCTGGGTGTGTAAGATCCTGGTCCAGGAGCTTTCAGGAAGCAACCAATCAATATTTTCTCTCACACTGGTGTTTCTCTCTCTCTCTCTCTCTCTCTCTCTCTCTCTCTCTTTCTCTCTCTCCCCCCCACACACACTCCACCTTCTTCCCTTCCCCTCTCTCTACAAAGCAATGAAAAAATAGTATCCTCAGATGGGGATAAAAAATACATAAGCTTGTCTTACAGTTAGATGCAGATCAATTCAGAATTCATGTCTGATCCTTCTTTAAAACAGAGAGAGGAGAGAGAGAGTAATGAAGACTATAAAAGGAATTTTTATGCAGTAATACTAGGTAAAGGTAACAAGCATAATTGCTCAGAATTTATGCTTGTAAGTGATAAATAAATATACAGTATCTGTTTTATCTTAGTATATCTCCTAAGGAGTGTGGGGTCCATCCATATTCAAATTTGCTTAAATGCAATGATTTTCCCTACCTATAGGATAAATCCCAATCAGTTACATACATTTGCTTTGTGATGAAGTTAAAAAAATAAAAGTGTGTCATCTTTGATTGAGTAGGCAGTCAGTCCATAGCTAATTAACCATGAAGCTAATTGATCTAATAAATATTGAATTCTTGAATTTATTGACAACATATTCGCCTTGTAGAAGCAAGGCAATCAATTGAGTACAAGCCTTAATAATATATGTGTATGTGTACTTTGTGTGTGCTTCATTACTCATACACAAACACATACATATGTGAGCTTTAGAAATAAAGAAACAAACCCTTTGTGTTACTGTTGTTTTTTATGAACTTGTTCAACAATACATTCACTTTCTGGGTGACTATGATAGAGACAAGTTGCATATTCGACACTCATATCACACAGGTGGTTGGGATGAAGAGTCACCATTTGATCCTTAAATCTGCACTATACCATATCAATAATTGTTAACAGGCTACACTGCATTTACATTTTATCTGAAAGTATAAAGTTAAATTGACATCTCTCAAGTGGTTTAAAGCTACAAATTTCAATGCCTTTTACACACTCATAATTCAAGAGGGAATATGGTACACATATTAGTAGCTTCACAGACTCAAATTTTCAAGACATGTATTTCAGGAGATGCTTAGAAAATCTGTTTTACTCTTGGAGGTATGACTAGAATAGCATTTATCTACGTTTAACATTCATCTCTATGGATAGTATTTACCTATTTGTTTAATTTATATTTTAACCACCACATCCTTGGCTTCCTGCAGGCCTCTGGGGCCCTCACCTTGTTGACTTAAATATAATGTGAGAAAACCAGCGCAGCTCAACTGCAGCTGAACAAGTGTCTTCATGATCCTATTCGACATGCATCTAACACAAACAAACAAACAAAAATAATTCCCACACATTTTTTAAATTAATGTATGGTGGAAATTTAAGTAAAGGGAAGAACTATTTTAATGATAATCCAGAAAAACTGATAAATATTTGAAGCGAAAAGCAGCATTTTCATTATTTAAATGAATACATGCATTTTTGTATTGCTTACCATGCTTGTCTAGTCATGCAGCGGCCCTCAAAATACGTGAGCTACATTCTTTAAAAAGTTCCCTATAACATGTTGTCTATCTGGGAAATTTGAGGGTTTGTTCAAATAAATTCAAATATGAATATTAGTACATACGTTCATCCGATGGGAGTTAAGATAAAAGGAGGAAAAATGAATCAACTGCTTAACAGAAAAATATGCACAATACAATCTTTTTCTACGCCAGGGACGCACATCCCGAATTTAGAAGATACATCTGCATAGCCCATTGTTATTCCTGCTCCGATTGCCCAAGACTGTCTGAAGTGCAAACAAACATGACCAAGATCACAGAAGAAAGATGCTCTGCATTCAGGAACTATGGGAGAAAGGGCTTTGATGAGATTTAAGTAGTTAGCAAAGAAATTTGTCTTATATGTCAGTTAGCATACTTTTCCTAAATTAAGATAGACCCCATAACTCCACTACTGAGTTCCAGCCTTTCTCTCCAAAGAGAATCATTATACATGAGTACATATAGTCCTTATGAGCCTGAACAAGTTCTCTGTTTTCAATTTTCAAATCAGTAATACAGAGCCTACTTCCTGACTTTATCAATATTAATGCTAATACACATTTATGAATGGAATATTAACATCCCACATCTCTTTTTTGATTGTTCTGAACTGGAGAAAGGCCAGAATAATCAGGTGGCTAGAAGAGAATACACATCATCATGGTCCTGCCCCTGTCTTACCTGTTCTTCTAAGTCCTTACAAATTGAATGTATTGATAATGACACTGAAATAACGGAAGGGGACATTTTTCACAGAAATATAGAACTTGTATGCTTTGATTTTTAACTTGTTGTTGTAAAAACATTTGCTTCCAATGCATTTAAGTAACAAGGTAGTACATCCTAAATTTTGGCCATTTGTGAATCTATGATGTGAGATGGTTAATTTTAGGTGTCACCTGGGAGGGCTGACATATGCAAAGGCCTCATCCAGTCAGTTGAAAGCCTAAATAGAACAAAAAGATTGGCTTCCTTGAGTAGGAGGAAATTCTGCAGCAAACTGCCCGTGGGCTATCACTGCACGGCTGGCTGTCCCGGGTCTCTAGCCTGCCCGCCCACACTGCAGATTTTGGACTCACCAGCCTCCATAATCACCTGAGCCAATTCCTTATAGCGAATCCCTTTCTATATATTGATAATTTATACACACGTCCTGTTGGCTCTTTTGCTCTGGAAAAACCTGACAAATGGTATATAGACCAGTAACTTACCTCAATTTTTTTTCCATAAAGGAATAGTTTTAAACATAATTGAGTGATAGTACTTCAGAAAGCTCTCCTTGTACATGAGAATACCTTAGTTGGGGGGTGATTCATTTGTGCAGTTTCTTACCCACATGGAAATAAGAAATTCTGTACTTTTTTCATATTCAGGTGAAAAAAGGGGAACATAAATTGCATATGGGTTCCCTGAGCATTTCCAGTCCCTTTACAAATGTATTATACTATTTCTTCAAACCCAGTTTAGCTGCTACTTGTTACTTCTTAGAACCATATTATTTTATTTTACCTGTTTAACCTTATAGAAAGAATACCTAACAAGTAGTTCAATATTTTCTCTATTGCTTGTAATGGATTGTTGGCAAGACAGGTTAATGACTTTATATTTTGCTTCCAGTCTTAAAGTTTTCTTCTTTGTTCCCCTTAGTAACTGAATATAAGCTAAAATGAGGAAATAAATGGTTTCAGCTCCAGAAAATTAATTCTTTAATGATGGGTAGCTGCAGAGGTCAAGCACACTAACATTTCATTATCATAAGCATGACAAGTGCTTTATCTTCTCTTACCTTCTGCAAGACACACTCTCTCAAGAACAAGACAAATGTTAATAACAGGTGTGCAGGTGATAACATTAGACTTCTATAAGTTCTATTAAAATTTCTGTTAGAACTTAATGGAAGATACTGTCTGCCATAATATCAGTCTCCTTCCAACGGTCCCCACGGAGGTGCTCCACCTCAGCTGCATAATCTAAACCTCTGAATCAGCTGACCTTTCCCTGGCAAAAACTGATTATACTGAAATGCACATTCCTCCATTCAATGGCCAGTTTTTTGCTTACACCAGTTGAAGATGCTCAAACCAAAATGCCAGTGCGGTAGGCTTTTATTTTGACATCGGGTTTTTCTCCAGTTATTTACAGAATCTGATACTTATACGCACAATCTCTGACATCCACTGAAGACTTCAGAGCCTCTATCAAAGTCACTACAAGAAGATGCTTGCAAGAGGCATGCTAATTTTTATTTTAACCGATACAAACATCTCCCCTTAAACATACGTAAATTTAATCTAGAGGAAAAAGAAACACAGCAGGAACCAATCAAGCCTAATGCTATCCTTACTTCAAAGTTACATCTAAATAAAAAAAAACACTTATTTCTTGACTTTTTCTCATCTTGCAGAGAAAATATTATTTTCAGAAGAATTCCAGTTTCACTGATTTGGGGAGTTATTAGGGCACTTGCCTCAGGAAGCGGTAGAAGATCCAAACCATTTCCTTGCATCCTGTGATGCTTCGGAACGTACCGCTTCCATTTCCTTTCTTTATTAGGATGTTCTCGTTCTGATCTAATAACACTCTCTATAGATGAATGGGTAAGTATCACAGATTCATTTTCATCATTTATATGAAAGCACTTCTACTTTCACTCCTTTCTTTTTTCTTACAGTGAAAAAGTTTCATGACTTTTAGCCATGATATCAAAAATTTCCATGAACATTTTTTTTCTGACTAAATTTTTAATCCTTTAAAAAAGTCTATGGACTTCTACTTAAAAAATAATTTCATTTTATTTTTAGGGCTGTGAATCTATCACAACACTGAGCTATGTAAGAAGAGTTCTATCCTCTAATGATTCTTCAAACATTCTGCCCAAGAATGTAACAGTATAGCAGGATTTGTAACTATGGCAAAACAACTCATAGTATTTCATGAATAAAAACTGTGAACCTGGAATAACGAATAGATAGGAACCCCGGAAGCAAACTGTAGTCCTGCTATGGTGATTAAACTCTGATTCTTACCCTTGAATGTGAAGTCTAGGATCTTCAACTGGAATCATTTATCGGTAACCAGCGACCTTCTTCTCTTCTATACAGACAGATCAGAGGCCGCTCCGGACACAAGAAAGATGTAGGCTACATCAGGCTGGATGCTTTCCCCTGCCGCTTAGGCATCTCTCCCCTCTCTGCTGGAATCTTCCCCCATTTCGTCCACTCTCCAAATTCTCTTCGTACCTCAAATCCTAGCTTGTCTCTTATTCTTCAGGAATATTGTCTTTAACTTGCTGTCTTTAACCATAAATACTAAGCTGCTAGCTTTGAGGAGTACATATAACTCGAGCCTTCAGAGACAGAAAACAGTAAGTTCTGATGGTGAGAACGGACTTCATGGTGTCTAGCAGGAATAATGTATTTGGAAAAGAGCAGCCCTCTGCCCAGCTGACACTACAGCACAGAGGGGACTGCCTAGAGATGAGGCCAGAACTCTCCTGGATCAATGTTTAAAATGCTAGATTGTTCAAACACAAATTGGCTTTGGTATCTGAAGAACAAAGAAAATCTGGTGGCAAATATGAAAGATGCACAATACATTGATCTCTGATTTTGATAGTAGGAAGTCCTGGTTTATTTGACTAATGATATTAAATTTACACGTGCTGCATGCTTACCATGAATCAGGCAATATTGTAAGCACAGTGCATGTTTTCTGTCGTATCTGTAGACCGCACAACAGCGACATATCTATGACAAACCCAAACCTGTAGCCCTACAACCTGCACAGCAGGGAGAGGGACCTCCGGCTAGAAGTCAAAAAGTAAACGATGTAGGGCAAACATGTGGAAAAAATACTGTAGGCTTATGAAAATGGTTGTGGGTTTTAACAATGATGGGTATTTTCTGAGTAGGGACAAGGGCATGCCGATATTAATAGGACAAGAGGGACTTACTCCAACCTAACATGGTAGTCTTCTATCTTATGGAACATTCTACAACATCCAAACATCCCACAGTTTAATTATGCATTTAAAAACTTCAATCATTCAATAATATCCATGTTTCAGATACTGGGCCATGTGGCAGAATTCTCAGTTACTGAGAAGGCTAAAACTTAGCTCCTATTGTCAATTTTCACAGTATATTAAGACCTTTGCAATTTTTCAATTAACCTTCCACTATGCTATGTGTTACAAGAACCCCTGGAGTTCTTTGATGACCTAAAATCAAAGATATACTAAAAATGCACATTGATCAAATCAAAATAATAGCATATATATATGTTGTCCAGATCATTCCAGAATACAATTAACTTCTAAAGCCCCATTTTCACCTTTTTAAAGGCCTTTTAGGAATATATCAACTTTTACCATATTAATCTTCATTCACAAGAGCTTAACTTTCAAGTGGAAAAATGGACATATAACCTGTCTGGATCTTATTACATTTCACTTCTGCAGGAAGCAGGAGACAACCGATAAGAAAATCCTTTGAACCCTCCCCACACCAGCCAACATGGTGTCTAATGACTGCTTCACACAGATGTGGTGAGGGCAACAAGCGTCCCTAAAGGGGAAACTGTCACCATAGTGCTCCGGGAATACCAGCCTAGAATGTTACATGTGCCGGGAATGCACCACAGGCTGGCATCCAGACTGACACAAAGAGATGGACTAGAAAGCAGGGAATGTGCCCTTCTCGACAGGACAGGAGTATCTCCAGGAGAAGATCTGTGTGGGCAGTAAGAATGAGCACACTCCAGTGAAGCATATACAACCCCATAGTTAAATAAAGTGCAGTTAAAATAATTATAATTAACATACATTAGACGTAGCACACATATGATAAATCATTCAAGACAGACATCTTACTTTCATATCCTATCCATACTAAACGTGTCCTTGTCAGAGAAAACGTCTCTCTCTAAAGTAACACTGCTTCTACTGTCACCGTGCCCTAAGCTCTCTCTGACAGCGCCTCGCTTTGCTTCGCGCATTTGTCATCACTTATTCACTGTGCACACCCAGTACTGATGATGAGCCTGCCCCAACTAACATATTGCCTTCGTCCAAACAAGGACTTTTTCTTTTAGACTATGTTTCCAATGATAAGACAGCTTCTGGCATATAGTAGGTATTCAGTAAATAAGAATCAAATAAATAATGTTGATACTTTATAGAAAATATGATCACCATGGCTTGTTATTCAAACAGTAAAGATTTTCAAAACCATATCTTATTACAAAATGACTCATATTGTTAAATTATGGAGGGAAAAAATAAATCTAACATGAAATCCTCATCTCTCAAATGAGAAAACTAAGGTCCAAAAAGTGTAAGTTCAGCAAGTAAATCAAGGGCTGATTCTGAGCAAGAGGGAGGGAGGAGACTCACAGAAGAGTAGAAATGGGATTCTTCTCATGGAGTTCGCAGCCCAGGGGAGAGGGGGAGACAGCCCCTGCACACAGCCAGGTGCCAGACAATTATCAGGTGAACGTGCAGGTCCTATGACTTTGGGGAGGGTGGAAGGCTTGGGTCTACCTGGGACAATCACTGAAATCTTCGCTCAAGTTTTAACACTTGAGTGGACATTTACTGATGAGCAGAAATTTGAGAGGCAGATGAAGGTGTTCCAGAAAGAAAGAATGGCATGAGCAAAGACAAGAAATACCCAGGTAGTTTCAGGCAGTGCTCCAAATCTATCGGGAAGGAACTTCAGTGTGAACTGTAGTGAAGCAGGAGACACAGGCCATGCTGGTGGCACAGCCGAGGGAAAATGAGGATCCAATTCTATAGGCACAAATGAATGAAGAATCTTAAGCATTAAAAAAATCAAATAGAAGAAAGTATTTTTAAATGTGTGCAGATGATCCAAAGTGAAAAATGCATATATTTAATCTCTTCATGCACAGAGTAACATGTTTCATTTTTAAAGAACTGAATGCATACTCCAGCTTTAAACATTCAGTTTCTATACTGTCCCGCTAAGCTCCAGGGTGCAATCACCCACTGGATCACTACAAGTAATCACGCGCCTGACTTCTCTTTTTGCACATGTGATTAATTGGAGGACAAAAGCCAGAGAAGCCCTCACCTACCCCCTCTTTCCCTGTTCTTACAGCACAAGTGCTCCATTTCCTGTTTCCATTTCTCAGCTCCTTTCCTTTGACCCCCTCCTCCCAGTGATTACATGGAGATCGCATCTGAAAACAAAAGGTTGGGTGAGAATTTCAACAGGTGTAATTAATGTCAAGTGCTCCTGCAAGTAGCATTGCTTTCCCGCTGCCTCCACCACCTGCTGCCTTCTGTGGCCGCCTCCTTAATGCCATGTCCATCTGGTGAAAATGTGCATTTGGAATTCATCACTTTACATCCTGAGAGGCACCTGAGCCCTCTTCTCCTCTCGATAAGGAGCCCTCAGTGTTACTTTATAGACACGATTAGCTGTGTTGTGCCGCCATTGGGATCAAGCACACCGGCTCCTCAGAGCACTTGCAGTATCTCAAGGTGGTTTGCTCATATTCAGAGAGTTGGCTCGAGGAAAGAGAGAAGAATGCCAATCCTGTATTTTGCTATTTTGCTTCTCAGCAGAAAGTATGTTGCTAAGAACTAATATGCGTATGTATATAAACACATATACACATATACACAAATATGCCATACATAAATACATATATGTATGTATAAACTCATACACATGAACATTTTTTACCATGGCGTTTAACACCAAGTGGTGAAACACTGGCCATGTTACACTGCTGTGCTCCACAGACACCTCCTCCCACAGGTGGAGGTGAAAAACCACAGGCTAGATTTTCCCAGCGCCATTTTTGACCAAGTATACTGCAAACATTAAATAGGACATGAAAAGCTGAAATGACGGATAGGACAAGGTAACACAAAATAAAATAGAGTAGTAGAGTACAAAGGGGATGCCTTTTAAGCTTCTAAAGTACAGAAATGGTGCTTGCTTAGTGCACTGCTAGCTGGCTTCCCAGTGATCTTGGGCAGGTGCTATGAAGAGAAGAATCAAAGAAACTAATTACATTTATAACTGATAATGTTTTTTTTTCTTTCCTGCAGAGCATTTTCCATTTCAAAGGAAACTCTCAGAGTTGACATGGTTTAAAATATAGACCTGTACATGTGGACACACAGTGTGTTTCTGAAAGTGGACTTCGAAAATGTAGAAAGGCTGTTTTTGAAGGAAATTACCAGGAAGTGACCCCAGTGCTTCTCAAAACATCACAAGAGTGTGGCCTATTCCAGTTAGGCAGAAGAGCAGTGACTGGAATAGTTACTTTGTGTTACTTTGTGTTTTCTTCCTGCTGGACAAATACTTTCGGAGCTTACTGAAAGGGAATATAGGTATAGATACCTCTACGTGAAAGCCAGAGGATTTTTTAATTCAATAGGACTAGAGGGATTTTTATATTTATGTAAATCATGGGTTTAAAATTATAATAGTTAAAACATTAAAAAATCCTATTTCAGATTACAGAATGTCATGAGGTCTAGAACTATGCCTGTGGTTTTCACTTAAGTATTCCTAATATTTGGCACATGGTAAGTGACTAATAAATATTTGTTAAGTGAAAAATGGCCTTCTGTGGGAGGCATTAATGTTAGTATTTTAAAGGTGATCATCTCGAGGCTCCAAGTTATGTGACTTGCTCAACTACGTTGAGTGTTCTTGCTACACAAACAAATGAACTGTGGTGTCTGCTTCGGTTGACATTAGGAACTTTCCCCAAGAAAATCCACCACTTACAAACTGTCTTCCTGGAGGAGCTCAGCCTCAGCTTCAATTCAAGTAACAAACCATTGAGCGCAAAGTGTATCAATACACCCTGCCCCCTGCTGATGGATTACAAAGATAACCCTGGTGAAGCATACCATGCACAGAGGTAGTAAATTTCTATGAAAACTTACCTTGGCAGTAAAGCAAATTAGGATCCCCAAAAATTGACAGTTGCCTTCTACACATCACCTGGGCTCCATCCTCAAAATGGTGGGGTGAGGATGCAGTTAGAATTAAAGTTCTTCTCTTCTGGGAGGTGACTTGAGTTAATGTGGAGGGGAGGAAGAAGACTAGGCAGACCTAGAACTAGGCAAGCCACTAAGTTTCAGAAAACAAGAAAGCAGAGAAGTGCCCCTGCAGTATTCTTCCAGCCAGAATTCCCTGGGTGAGACCGACAAAAGGAGCATTAACCAATGAAAAGATTCCTGAAAATGCCGCCACTGTTCTAGAAGTTTCAGCCAAACAGAAGACCCAGAATCATCCCCACTGATATTCAAGCCTTTATGAACCCTGACCAGCAGGTGGCGTCAAACCACAGCCGAGATCAGGGAGGGGTGGTTTTAGTAGTCACCCCTTGAGAAACAGGCCCACCAGCTACTCAGGCTTGCCTATACTTAATGTATTACTCTCTCAATAATGTGTGCTAACATTTTAAGTGTTTTAGCATTTAAGAATGTTGAGCCCCCTCCAATTAATTAGACTGTTTTATTGTGAGTGGCATTTGAAATCTGCCTTCGAAAGCTAGATAGTACTCTGATAGATGGAAATGAGGAGATGATTCCAAGCACAGGCAACAAAACGAACAAAAGCACCAAGGTGCCCGTTGTGAAGGATTTTGGAAATAAAGTAGTTCCGTTTTATTAGCTCACAGGATATGAGTAGGGAAATGTAGCATGTGGAGATTTAAAGGAATGAACACTGATTAGAGTCTTAAATAATAGGAGAACTGTAAGAGCAAAACGTTGGCAGCGCTGTGAGACAATGTTTGAACCTGGAGTCAGAGGGCTTAACATGGTACAATAAGTGTGATCGTTCCCAAACCTAAATGCACAGGTCTAACCTCTCAGTAAAACTAAGCTCCAAATACTGTAAGAACATTTCTAATCTTGCCTTTCACTGTAAACTAAATGTCACCTATTACTGACAAGCTTGTTGTCTCTACTTCCTGATAACCGAGCCCAAGTCATCCGAGCCCAGCTTTCATTTTGGCCTCCCTGGCCAGCTGAGGACGTTTCTGGATTCAATATCTACATAGGTGACTGGGAAGGATCTCACTTCAGGGGGTTCTGGTGGCAATGGGGTGAGTATTACCTCTCAAAAAAAGATCACATGTGCTATCAGACATAAATACTGAGTGATGTGAAAGCTAAACACACAGACAGTCTGCACAGAAGGAAGATTGGCCCAGAATACAGGGACTCAATAACAACAACAATAAAATCCATGAGAAAATGGTTTCCTGGTCAACAGATTCAAGCACGCGTTCAAATTTAGACAGAAAGATAGGAGGTTGGTGACAAGTACAAGGTGAGAACACGAGCAAAGGAATAACACGTGAAGAACCCAGATAACAGGACTGGAAAACATGTTTAGCTTGAATCTGCCAGGTAAGGAAAGGATATAGGGCTCATTTAGTTTTCAGTGTGGGCTGGCCTGGTTCCAGGAGCAGGCGTGAAGTGGACCTTCCAGATGGGGTAAGGAAAACTAGATGGATACGGGACGAATGTGAGCTGGGGAGAGTGGCTGGGCAACACTCCAAAATCCATTTGACATTTCACCTAAGAATTATTTTCCAAACCTTTAATCATTTTTGGGACTCTCATATATGTCCTTCCTATAGCCCCATGTCCTTTCTGTAATGAAATGAAGAAACTGAGATAGGGTATAAAGATGAGAGAGAAATTACCTAGTATAGCTGAGACCACTGTTAAACAGTTTTTCTTTATCTGAGCTGCGATGACTAGGGCTTACATTAAAACCATCAGAGGTGATTCACATAGCCTTACAGAGCAATCCAATGTTGCTGACACAGAAAATTGATACTAATTAAATCTAATGAAAGGAGAGAAGGTTCAAGAAAAGGCAACGGAAGGATCAAGGGATGACTAAACACTTGTATTAGAATGATGGAAGGCCGACTTAGTAAATTCTAGGTCACTAGGACAAAGAAGGTAAAATTAAAAGCAGAGATTGTTTGCAAGTAAATTAAAAAATTTGATGCTACTTTACCTCACCACGTCTTCTTGGAAATCACACCATGAAACAGCTTTTATTTTCCCCTAAGAATAATTTTATAATTGCATATTTTGTTCCTAAACAAGGATTCATTTTCAAATAAATCAGGGATGTGATCAACAATGTGTTATAAAGGCAAAGAGAGTATGATGTTAGACCTATATAATAATTTAAAATATCATAATTAAATTCCTAGTCTTTATGAAATGGGCATGAACGAACAGTACATAATGACTATACAACAGATTCAAACACACTGCAGAACTGGACACACCCCATGTAACCGTACAGCGTAGCTGCCTCGTAAGTCTTACCGATCTACAAATGGACAGATGAGCTATAATGAATGTACTTTAAATATTTAATCAACAATATTGAGTGCCTTCTGAGAATTCAGATGGAGAATTTTGGAAGTTTAGTTTTGGGACTTGAAAACAGATATGACAAA
This sequence comes from Desmodus rotundus, assembly GCF_022682495.2. NCBI lineage: Eukaryota > Metazoa > Chordata > Mammalia > Chiroptera > Phyllostomidae > Desmodus > Desmodus rotundus. The sequence goes on along the minus strand of NC_071397.1, from coordinate 72,616,927 downwards.
TTTGCTTGAATATCTGCTTTCTTATTTTTACTTTCTATTCATCTCTATCTATCTATCTGCTTTTCTATCCATGATGTTTGCTGTGTTGCACAATCTCCTCTATGTACTTTATAGGTACTAATTTATTTAGTAAGTAAATAACGACACTCCTAACAACACCAACACTGGTGTGATTATTACGCTCTGTCACTGAGAGAGGTGAGGCACCTTTTTAGTCACAAGCGATAAGGGAGAGAGCCAGGTTTTGAAGCCAGGATGCAAACCACTACACTGCACTGCCCCCCGGGACAAGTGCTTTTCCCCTCCGGACTGCCCTGTGGACAAGCAGAAGCATCCCGAGGGCACCGGACCTGTGCTCCAAGGGAAGAGCTTTACCTACGGTTCTGTAGTTCACCTCTTCGCCTTTTATTTCCTCACTCCACAAACATTAACTATACCACAGAATTAAAAGTAGATCACCAAAAGGCAACTTAAACATTTGTCCAGCCCTGGCCTGTGTGGCTCAGTGTTTGGGTGTGGGCCAGAGAAGCGAGAGTTCCCCGATTAGACTCCTGGTCAGGGCGCCAGCCTGGGTTGAGGTTCGGTAGGGGTCCGAGCCTATGATAGTCAACTGACTGATTGAGGTTTCCTCACACGTCATGTTTCTCTCTCATTTTTTCTCCCTCTTCTCCTCTCTCTCTCTAAGAGCAAACAAAGAAAGTCTTTTTTAAAAAGTTTGTCTAGTTAGCAGTTGCTTACAAGGTCTCAGCCCCGATGAGGATGGTGCTGTGGGTAGTGTGAGCTTCGTGGCTTCCATAACATCAGTCGGCATTATTTTCCTCCCCTGTACAACGTCTTCCGTCTTGCACTAATGCTGTCTTCCCGAATGGAGCAATGTCTTCACCCCCTACTGTGCCCACCAGGCTTATGCTAACACTGAGCCAATAGACAGATGCACATACATAATTCTCACCGGATGCCTCTGAAACCGATGTGAGACAAGGTGGCGGGCACTGAGACCTGAACAACGTACTAAGCCTTCTCTACCTCTACAAGGTTTGGGGCCCAGCACTATTTTAAATTTTTATTTTTCTTTTTGATTGACACTCAGTAGTACAGGGTGGGGCCAAAGTAGGTTTACAGTTGTTCATATGGAAAACAATATAATAATTTATAAATAATAACACAACAATAAACTATATTTCATGTACTCATAACTAAATTGACTTTTGCCTCACCCTACATAATAATCGCATATATGTGTATATATAATATATAATATAATGATGAATGTTGGACAGTTAGATGAGCATCGATACAATTTAAATATCCATTTTAACCAATTTCTAAAAAGCATGTCAAATTTCTAATTAGCAAGAAAAAGAGGTATGTGTGACTACCTGTAACACACATACACATATAAACACAAGCACAATCAATATGCATACGCATTTCTTACTTTACTGGAAAAATAACTAAACTCCTTGTTTTAATACAAGACTAACAGTTTTCAATATACAGTGGTGGGCAAAAGTAGGTTTACAGTTACAATAGTGATGCAAATAAGCAATACAATAATTAATAAGTAATAATACAAGAATAAAATCTGCCCTGGCTGGTGTGGCTCAGTGGATTGAGCATGGGCCTGCGAACCAAAGGGTTGACAGTTCAATTCCCAGTCAGGGCACATGGCTGGGTTGCTGGCCGGGTGCCCAGTAAGGGGTACGTGAGAGACAACCACACACGGATGTTTCTGTCCCTGTCTTTCTCCCACCCTCCCCACTGTCTAAAAAATAAATAAATAAAACATTTCAAAAAGAACAAAATCTGTGTTTTGTGTACTTACAACTGTACACCTCCTTTTGCCAACCCCTGTATACAATCACAAAGCCTTATTATACCGAACATGCATGTGTATGCACATGAAACATACGTTGCATGTGTGTATATATATAACTTAGCACAACATAGTTTAAAGATTCCATTATTTGACTAGCATTACTCCAAAATTATTGCTGACTGGAGAGTCAGTTATCTTAAGGATATATAAGCAGAGTTTAATATATCATTTTATAACAGTGGAAGTATGCCAGTAGAAGCTTTATTGAAATTAATATTTTAATGAGACAGGAAAAAAATAATAAAAGATAAACTATTTAATCTATACACCAAACAGCTTAGATGATCACATTGTTACTTTATCCCCTAATGAAAGCAAAAAGAAAAAAATATTTTTATATGCAATCTAACCATTTTATAATTAACCAGAAGACAGCTGGTAAATAAACATTTTACTTAGTTTATCTGAATGAAATCTTCTAATACAGCAATTTTCAACCTTTTCCATCTCATGGCACACATAAACTAACTACTAAAATTCTGTGGCACACCAAAAATACATATTTTTTACTGATCTGACAAAAAAATAGGTATAATTTGGATTCATTCACACCAGACCAGTATTGTTGAGTTAACTGTCATCATTTTTGTATTTGAGGACTGAAGGGAAAAGAGGTCAGTGCCTCTGACTAAACAGTCAGGTGCTGCATGTTTTAACATTTCTTGCGGCTCCCTGGTTGAAAACTGCTGTTCTGACAGCATGGCTCCACCCCAACACTTAGCATTTACTTGCAAGTCTTATTGACTCTGAAAGAGCATGTGGGTTTTCATGTTGTCCTTTTAGGGCACATGCAGGTATAATAATATACTTTATATGGTGCCCCACCACTCTGTATTCTAGTCTAGAATGACGGTCTGAAGAAAAGTCCCTGATGGAGGGGATTCATGAATTTGGGGAAAGCTCATTTGACCTTCATGATTTCAAAGTCAGATACTGTTCTCATTTCCTTAGCTCTCCTTACAGAGGTGTTTAGAATCAATGACTTTTGTTCTGAATCCTTTTAACCTTACTTATTTTCAGTGTCTACTATCCCTGAGACTTACAAGTGTTCTAGGTCTATAATCACTTGTGCATAATGCCAATGGGTATATAGTTTTATCGTTTTACTTTTTCAAGCCCCCTCTCTATTGCTAGCTAAAGAATACTGAATTTTACTTATCATCACATACCAGGTGAGGCAAAAATAAGTTTACAGTTGTGAGTATGTAAGGCAAAGTGTTTATCTTTATATTATTAATCATTGTATTATTTTCCACACAAACACCTGTAAACCTACTTTTGTCTCACCGTGTAAATACCGAAATGGGGTCCTTGGTTTAAAGTAATGGTTGAAGAGCCAGTTTCTTCTTGAACAATCCATCTTGTAGCCACTTTATTTTATGATTATGCAAACAGCATTTTCCAGGGTTCACCCTTTTGTGTGAGCATGTGTGTGTGCACAGAGAACAGAAGGGAACGGGACAAGATTGGATACCACATGGTAAGGATGGATAAGAGAATGGGTTGGTGTAAAGGCAAAGCTTATAAAGTATTACGTCAACTTGTAACTACAGAGGTTCAACAGTAATGCTCATCAACATTAACACTCTAAGAAGTTGCAGAAAGGGGAAAAGCTTTATTACCAGAGGTTAAAAATATGTGATTATCTATTGTCTATCATTTCAGAAAGGGCAAGTAGCAGCGGTCATTCCGGGTTTACACCATCATCTCTCCAATACAATCTCAGCCATAAAATAAAAAAGGTTTTCACAAGACACCTAATATTATGAATATTCTGGCAAGTAAATACAGGTCTTGCACTTACACAATAAGAATTCTATTAGGGATTTGCATTTGCATAAGCCTGCAGACATAAATGCTCAGAAAGGGGGAGTAGACTAGAACAGAAACTGCATTATGCTGAAAAAATACCAATAATGATATGCTGGCAATTGTGCTATGATTGTTCACATTTGTTCTAACGTATTTTTCTAGCCCAGGAGCATGTGAGCTTTAAACAAGTTTGATTATAGCCACGAAAGCATTCATCGGATCAAGAATAATAGTAGTATACAAGGAGAAAGGCTTTTGCGCAGCTTTAAGACTTATTTGGTTGTTGCTGTTGCTGTGGAAGATGGGACACTGGAGGAAACTCACTGCATTTATGACACTACGCTTTTCTCTTCCTTCTGCTTTGTCTCCTTTGCTGGAATGTCACTTCCAGGTTTAAAGTTGCCAGCGTGCATTTCTAATCACCGAGCGCAATAGCCCCAACTGCAGGCTGCAGGGCGCGGGATGACGCATGCGTGCTGTGCATCGGCCGCTGCGTGTGCTTCTAATACCACCGGGCAGAGTGTGGAAAAGACAGGCAAGCTAGGAAATGCCATTCACAACTTTTTTTTTTAATATGAATTAGAGTTGAACACATTTCTTTCTGCCTTGAGTCCAAAAATACCTTGACATTATTGCCTAGGTTGGTAATCCCTGAAAAGAGAAAACAAGGGCTACTTCCCACCACATATCAGAGGGGTCCATCATTAGGGCTCCTATTCATCTAGAAAGAGAGTCTCAGGAATGTTTAAGAAGTGAGGGGTCTAGAACCCAATGTGGGCCTCTCACCACATGTGAATTTTCACCTTGAAAGGCTGAGGTCAGGCTTCCACCTAATGAAAACCTATGGCAAATGCCTGTGGCCCAGGCACAGGGGCAAGGGAGAACACATGAAGGGGTTAGAGTGGGAAGGAGAAGACCTACTGAAAAGGAACCCCATAGGAGAACCTTGGAGTTGAAATTATTCACAGATCTCATTTCAAGAATGGTCAAGGAGGTATATACCTGAGGCAGGGCCTCCCTCTGCTCCCCAGATCCAGCTGAGCACTCTGAAGAAGGAACTCTGCACAGAAAGTCAGATCTTCCTAGAAAAGTCTGCCTACTGACACAGACCTTGCTGAGCGCTTCAGGGAGAAAGAACATACAAAACCTGTGGGGAAGAGTAGTCCCTCCACAAAGTGAATGAAAATAGCAATGGCCTGTTGAGCACACAGGCAGTGGTGGGGATGTGGATGGACCAACACAGGAGATGGATGCCATTGGATTTCAATGAGAGACAGCAGAATGATGGCCATAAGCCAAAACGCAGCTCACCGGTGCCTTCAACGTGGGGTGTGCTGCCTAGTGCTGACCTGCAAATGTTTTCTTAAAACCAGTAAACTAGATGCCAATATTAATATATAGAATGTCCATGTAATATTTCCATTTATTTTCAAAGTTATATCCTCTTGTATTACAGCAAACCCACGGGAAGATAATCAGCTGGGCCTCACAGTGTTTATCTTGTTAGAAAAGCACAAGTTCTCATCGCCTAGATTCCCACAACTCCTGACTATGAATTATGTTTTCTTCATGTCTATCACATAAAAGGGAAAAGAGAATAGATCAGTCAAGAGAGATATGTGCTAAGGATTTGTGTTCCTCCCCTCAAATCTCCTATGTTGAAATCCTAATCTTCAGTGGGGTAGTATTAAGAGGTAGGGCCTTTGAGGAATAATTAGATCATGTGTCCTTATGAGAGACACGCTTGCCCTTTTCATGATGTAAGGCACAGCAAGGAGACAGCCATCTGTGAACCAAGAATAAACACAAATCAGCCGGCACCTTGACCTTGGACTTCCCAGGCTCCAGAACTGTGAGAAATAAATTCTGTTCTTTATAGGCCACCCAGTTTATGATATCCATTATAGTTGCCTGAACTGACTAAGACAATATGTCCTTTGGGGTAAAAAAAATATTTCTCCAGCCACTCCCATCTCCTTGAATCAGAATTACACAACAAGTTAGCAAGTATTTTCATAGTTCAGTTAATATATTTCTGCCCTATGCATGATGTTAACAGGTTTAAGAAACAGAAAATCCAATCTGAGCTGGAGAATCTGTTTCTTCATTTAGAAGGGAATATGAATATATCCTTTTGGCAATCACAACAGAAAGTGAAGGAATATTATGTTCAAAGATATAAAAAGTGTATTCACAATGACCACATTCTAAAAATAAGCATTGTGAAGTGAGTGCAGTGGTTGCCAGTATTAAATCTACGTTTCTCTTTGTCTTCCTGTTTCCCGGTCACCTGAAAGGCTCCTGAAGGCAAAGGCCCGTCACATGCAGAATGACATGGGCCTCTGACTCAGGGCTGCAGGGCAAACAACTCCATGAGGTCCCGGTACTCATAAAGGAGGCCTTTACAGAGACAGGTCTACTCCCTGTGCTACAGCAAACTCAGGACCTTACCGCATCAATGTAGTAAATGGTCTCAAAGGGAGAATGCCAATCTCTACCCAATTCCACTGCCATATAGACCCAGCCAAACAGAGCTCACTTTCTAGACCTACTGACCCACTCTCTATATAAACTCTCTCTCATAAACTCTTTCCTTCCTATATCATCTCCTCCTCCCAGCCCCAAACCCCCAAATAGTCACATTAATAACTTGAGTAAACCTTCCAGCTACCCAGGAGTAAACACTTCACCAGGGTTGAACTCAAAGAAAATCCCTCATTAATGTAAGCCACACATTCAAGAACAATGGCCAATAATTGGTAAGGAAATTACTGGCCATTTGGAATTTGTTTTCATTTGTACAGATTTCTTCCAGTTTATGAAGAATAAGCATGCATTCACCCCACAAATATTTATTGATATGCTAATTACACTCTTGGTAAACTTTGAGTGTGAGGTAACTGACTCAGCCAAGCCCTGCTTTCCCAAAGCTTATATTTAAGACAATTACAGTGATAAAACATATTATGTATATAAATATAAATACATATATATAATGTCAGCCAGAGGTGAGTGCTTTAAAGAAAAGTGAAATTGGATAGGCAATACAGGGTGCTGTTTTAGATGAGGTGGTTTGGAAAGTCTTTCAGAGAACACATTTGAAGAGAAAACAGATTCAAAGTACAGATCTAGAGTAAGGATATTCTAGTTGAAAGGAATATTGGAAAGTTCTCATGGCAAGCGTGGCCAAGACCACCTAGCTGGGTAGGAGTGAGTGACAGGAAGTGTTATGAAATGAGATCAGAAGACAGAAGCAAAGTCTTCTAAGATTTTGTAGGCCTCAAAGAAGAGTTATGTGTAATTATAAGCCACCAAGAAATTTTCATGCAATACACGGCACGATCGGACTATGTTTCTGAAAGATCACTAGTTCTGCGTGGTGGAAGACAGATGGTAGAAAGAGAGCAGGAAAGGAGTGGCCGCCACAGAAGTCTAGGAGAGAGACCACAGGAGTGGCTGGGACTAAGAGTAGAGTTGTGCACACAGAAAGCCGCAGTGCAGTCCGGAAATTAGTTTGAATATAGAGTCGATAGGATATGCTAATGGTAGATGAAAGGGATTTAGAATTATCAAATACATTTGCACAATGCAATATAGTAGTTGGTCTTCTATTTGTACTCAATGCTTTCCTGCTGGGGCATTATAAAGAATAGGAGGTAGCATTAGGGAAGGACTTGTGGGCAAGGTCAGGCCAAGGAAAGCCTCACAAACCATAGTAAAAAAATGCAAATTTAATCTAATTTCAGGGGGCCAATATTTAAATCTGGCATGTCCGGCATCAACTGGTGTGAAGAGAAAGATAACTGAACATGGAAAGGAGCTACTGTGAAACATCTTTAAATCCACTCTGAGGAGCTTTAATCTAAAATTCAGGGAGACTCAGATATTAACCACTCTTCCTGTCACTGATGGCCAGGGTGTGACAGATGGCTCCAGGAGGAGACAGGTGAACAGAGTAAATGCTGCTGTCCCTGGGCTGTCTTGCCTCATTGGCGTTGCCCACAGCTTTCATAGGGATGCGGACAAGAGAGATGGGGCAGCGTAAGGTTTCAGATTCAGTAGTCCCATTTCCTCTTCTCCTGACTTCTGATGAGATGCAAATTACTTTTATCCTGCCCAAGCTCTCTTTCACCTTCCCAGGTCACAGGTACAGCAGCACCCAAAGGGCCGAAGGGTATCATCTTACACTGTCCAGTTTCCAAGCTATTGAGAAACTGAGACCCTAAAACCTCTCCTCTTTCTGCCTTTTCAGGGTCATAAGTTTAGAAAGACAATAACTATGATTAAGGGAAGATATACTGGCAGCAAATATCCTGTCCAGTCCTAAAAATATTACCAGTATCATGATAACACTGTACTTTGCAAGCATTACCTATATATTTTCCTTCTATAAAACACAGTAATCGAACCTAACCATAACAGCATCATGCCCATACTGAATATTTTAAATGACTAGAGTTTCAGTAACAAGAAAAAAAATGTAATAAAAACACTAAAGTTTAATGTAAAGAAATTTAATTTTTTAAATTGCATTTTAACCTCTTATCTTCTCAATTATATTGACATGTCTTTTTCAACAGTATATTAACTTAAACAATAAAGATACAATTTCTCTAAATTATATCACAAAGTAGATAAATTCATTGTGTAATTCAAGTTCATACTACATGAATACACTAGTAAATATCTACACTAAAAATAAAAAAATATCAGGAAAATAAGAACTGATGTTAGAATTGAGAGCTTTGATAATAGATATATAACCACTACTTACAATTAGAGAGTTTTTCAAAACTAATTAATTTGCCCTAGATCTGTTAAACATAAAATTAATTGAAAATACCCTATTTATTGAAAAGCACACACATATATATACATACATATATATACATATATACACACCATGTTACAGCATTAATTTATTCAATGTACTTTCCTTGAGTTTTCATAATGTAACCAGCACTGTGCCAGGTGCTGATGATACAAAAAGTGAGGCTTTGATACGGCCTAAATAAAAAGCTTTAGTGTGACACATTTTGAAAAGATATCCTATTAACCAATGTCACCCCAAAATTTCAAAAAAAAAAACAAAAAAATAAACAAACATAAAATAAAGTTTTAAAAATACAAAAAACAGAGATAAAGCTAAGGATTCAATAGAGTGATAGTTACTTATCTATCTTTAAGTTGAGTACTGGTGTAATATTTAAAGTTACATTCTTTTTCTTTCAACTAATGATATTTTTGTAAAGAATGATATGCTTCTGCAGCCATTTTGACCCCAAGTTTTATGTGTTCAAAAATAATTGATTTTAAACAGGGACTTGACAGTAGAATCATAGACATGTTTAGCTAAATTTAGTTTTATTCTTTTGACATTGACCTACAGATAAGGCAGCTTTAGCTCTTGAGTAAAGCCCTAATAAATGGCATCTCAGGTGGTGTAGCATTTTCTTTCTCCTGCTTCAACTTGAGACTTGGCTGCAAGAGTTAGGAGCATGTCTCCTCCCAGGAAATTCTGAGAACCTGACGCCTCCGGATCGGAACGAAGAGGCCGCGCGGCAGTGAGTGTTTCCGTATTGAAACTCCCCCGTCTTCCAGACCAGATGCTGTTATTCATGAAATAAAGACCAAGAACTGCTTCTCCGTCTTTCCTTCCAATCCCAGCATCTAAGTATATTTAAAGAAATGCATACACCATCTTATATTTAATTACAATGAAGTTTATCAATACAATAACACCTTTACGTGTGTGTGTGTTAACCCCACAGTGATTCTAAGAGGATAACACGACTGTATAGTTGATTTTTTAAGCTTTCCTATTTATTTCAGTAATGAAGAATTTTAAGAATGAGTAGTGCTCATGCAAAATGCCCTACACGTTTGTGTTCTGCTCAAGCATTAAAGTTGAAGTAAATTAAATGTATCAACAGTTTAGTAAAACAGACAAATAAGTGCATTTATGATATCCATAATCATTAGTCTGTTTATAACAATTAGCACCAAATCACAAACAATTCTCATTAATTAATGTAATCAGTTCTAAATTTACATAGTCAATGAAGTTTAGGCTTTTCTTGTACCCAGTGCTTCAGTATCTCCTTGAGAGTTAGCTACAGACGATTCTTCTCTATAACCACGAATGTGTCATATAATAATTTTTTCATTTAAAATGCTGAATGGTGTGTTTAATCAGCTCTATCTCTATATGCCCTCCCCTCTCTTCTTCCCTCCACCCCTCTCTTCCCTACTCCCCACTTTCATTACCTTTTCCCCTTGGTACACCTCCATAGATCACAGATCCTAGATAGGGCTTCCCCAAAATCACTGTTTTCTTCTCTGCTTCCAGCCTTTTTTAACCGGAAATGTTCTTAACACATCTCCTGCTCCCCCTTCCCTGGTCGGAAAGTTCAGTTCTTGGGTACCAAAAGTTCAAATGCTGAGATGCCATATCAGAAAAGCACAAGTCATTGTGATACCCAACAAAGAATGCAAGACAGAGAGAGGGCCCAAAGACCCTGGATTCGACTGCTGTATTGCGCTGGGGCTGAGGCAGCTGTGGGAGGTTGGGAAAGGGAATGTTCAAAGAGCTCTTAAAGCCTTAGCAACCCACACCCCTGGTTCTCTGGATAAAAGAAGTATAGAATGCCAGATATATGCTCTTAAATCCTTAACCATGTCTTAAATTAAAGCTTTCTGCACCATAGGATCTAAGGAATAGTCTCATGTTATCAAAGAGAAGGAGAAAAAATTATCGTGAAAGAGTATTTGAGAGAAATGAACATGAGTCAATTTTCACAAATAAAATATTTGAAATGTCATTACCTCATTCTCCACACCCCAAATCCTTGATTTTCTCAGAAAAACAGAGACACACATGTTCAGTTTAGGCTGAACAGGCTCACAGGTCAAGAAAACGTAGAGATGTGTAAATCTTGATAGGCAGTAGCTGTGACATGCTTCCTTGATCAGAGTTCTGACAAAGACGACAAAGGGCTGGAGTGACTGGATTATGGAGCAAGATCACTTTTTCACAGCACACCACAGTGCTTTGGGGGCGATGACCCTTAAAGGCACTGTGGTCCAGGTGAAGGTGACTCTCATGGCTGAGACCCCATCCTGCTGGTCAGTATAGGAACACAGGCTTGGAGGGTCCAGATATACAACAGATTAGTAAAGACTCCAGCAAGAAAGGTTTGCTTTCCTGGGTATAAAACACCTCTAGAACAAGAACACCCAAGGATGGCACTTGAATCATAGGTTCCCAACAGAGACAGACTGTCAATCAATGCCTTTGATTACAGCATAGGTTCAGCTGGCCTTTAATTTTACACTTTACCAAACAGCAAGGAAAGGGTGTAGGGAGAAAACCAACATAGAGATTTCTTAGGAACCTAAACAAATTGGCTTACGGAATTTACAGGCTTTACTATACTAGAGCTAGCTTGTTCTTTAGAGCTAACAGCAGTTCAGCAGGTTGCCTGCAATTCCAATTGTTTTTCCTTTGTACAACACAATCAGTGACTTAATCATCAGGCATAATGTAACATGGTTAATTTTTATAAGGAAAATCATCTGAAAATGATGAAAAGACTTCAGGTTCCTTAAGGGAAACATAAAATTTCCATGACAATAATTTTATTAACACAGTGAGAGCTTTGAAGTTCCATGTAAATTAGATTTAAAAATTAAGTTGTAAATTCTATTTAAGGCACATCCACCTTAATATGCATATCAGAGCAATATATTTCAAAGAAACATATTTTAATGATATTTTTTTAGATTTTTAATTCATTTTTAGAGAGAGGGGAAGGGAGGGAGAAACAGAGGGAGAGAAGTATCAATGTGTAGTTGCCTCTCCCGTGGCCCCTACTGGGGACCTGGCCCACCACCCAGGCAAGCGCCCTGACTGAGAATTGAACTGGTGACCCACTGGTTCACAAGCCGGCATTCAATCCACTGAGTCACACCAGTCAGTGCTATTTTAATAATATTTTATATAATCAACATTAAAGGAGAAAAAAAATATATATATTTGGTTTAATTTTCTCTGAGTCTTTTATTTATTTAATGCTTCATTTATATAACATATTATCTCCACTTTTTCATGCTTATTTTTGTTTCTAACTTATTCTATTTTTAATTTTATTTTTAATTTTGTTTATTCTATTACAGTTGTCCCAATTTATAGACAATAAATACAATTTCAGGGAAATTAGTGATGTGTGACACTGAAATTATAGGTGTTCATTCTTAAAATCATTATTTAAATGTAAGGTTCTTTTTAATTCCAAGAGACTTTACTTTTCTCTACTCAACAACTAAATTCCCCATTAACCTACCAGAGTACAGAAGCGTTGTTGTGCTGCTGATTACCCCACCTTTTTATTATGCAAATAAGGCTATACAGGTGGTACAGATTTTGAAATAACTGTTACTAATTATACATTATTCTCCAAAGCCATAATAAAAATTGAATGAACCTGATTCTGACATAAGGAAAATATGCAATTTAAGGAAATGATATGGTATCAGAAACAGATGTTACCTCAAATTGCAGTCTAATAATTTAAGGGTGAAATTGTGCTGAAGGCTCAGTCATCCACAGTGGATCTCTCTCTGACTCACCCAACAGGAATCAGGGCTCGCCATTCTAAATATGGTCTAATCTCACTTGGATTATACATGATTAATTGGCACAATGGATTAACTAGCTCAGAAATTCAACTGTTGTTTAGAAGTACGTCACTTGGCAGGATGACTCACGGCAATACCAGTTACAAGGGTTTTCTTGCTGAAACACAAGGAGGGGGAAGGGGGAGTGAGTCTAACACAATAAAACAGGATGCATCAGGCAACGGTGGCAGGTGCACAGCTGCCAATCAGATGACTGAGCTACAAGGAGATTTGGGGAACAGAGGCAGAGTCTAAAAGGTACAGATCCACAGTCACAATCACTGTGGAAGGAGCTCAGGCCTAACACTGAGGGGGCTACCGGGGCCATTTAGTCTGGATCTCACCTTCTCACAGGACCTCAGATTCAGACTTTGAACATATGTCTGTCTGAGATACACTGAAATGATTGAATGAAGAAAGGTGTTCATTCAATTAAAATTCTCAATATACCAAAACTTTAATGATAATATCAGACATTTGTGTATGTTCTAATGTTCCAGGAGCCTCAACAATGAATGTAGCTGGACCAATTTTGACCTCAGAGTTGCTCTGGTAAACCCAGAAACAAAGAATTGCAGATATTGAGGATAAAGTTCTCGACTATGTTAGCATTAGGATTTTGTCATAAATACCATTATTAGTAAGTTTAATGGTACTAACCATCAGAGCAAAGGATTTTGGCATAGTAATTGATTTTTCACATATAAGCAGTGATACTGGCCCAGGACTAAAAAATGAGGGAGGGAAAAATGAACAAAACTAGAGTTCAGGGTTAAGTGCTTTATCATTTAAGCATTAACACCTATAATTTCTGAAACACCTCTATTTTACCCTTCCTTTGTAACTTTGTACATATATCTAAACTATGGTTCATCAGTCTTAAGTTTCCCACACCTCTGTGTGTGTGTGTGTGTGTGTGTGTGTGTGTGAGTGAGTATGACTTGACAGTTCCCAAAACACAACTGGCATTGCTCTTATTCCTGAAATAACAGGGTGGAAAAAATATAACCATAAACCCAACAGAGTAAAGCAAAATTCTACCCACATCTTAAAATATGACCTTCAGTTAGGGAGTTCAGGGAAAGAGTTCTGAAGATACCAAGGCACGGCAAACCATCCTGAGCAGTTGCTATTGCCGGCACTGTATCTGCATAACAGCAAGTTCAAGTGACTGCTTCACAGCTTCACTTTATCCACAAGTAAGATATCTTATTAAACAAGAGACTGATTTCTCAAGTTTTATGTGTCTTTTTATCAAAGTGTTTGCAGCTGAGGTTGAGTAGCAGTAGGGTACACGCATGTTTCTTATCGAGCATGAATAAGACTAGGACATGGGACAAGGCTACAATATGGGGGTGATATTAACCCCCGGGAGGGCTGGTCAGGAAGGCTTTGTGACCATGAAGATGCAATTCTAGGTAACTTGCTCAGCTAGCTGAGGAATAAGAAACCAAAACATAAAGCTACAAGGAGGCGGGTAGGGGTCAAAATGACAGAGCTGAGACTCAAGGAGAAGATTGATTTGGGGGTTACCTTTTGAGGTGGAGGAGAGTCAAGGCCTAATATCTGATTCAGGATTAAAGGGGGAATCTCATAATCTTCACAATCTAAGCCAGGGGATCCACCACCTGGAAAAATGATGTAATTCTAAATTCTACCGGAGTGGGGGTGAGCTGGAAATGGGGCTGGTGATACGGCTGATAATCCACTGCTTGCATCAGAAACTGGGGAAAAGGCACCCTACAAGTGAAAAGCAAGAGAAAGTCACAAGTATGGGGAAAAAGAGGGGTTGACACTTGCCTTTTTTTGTTTTTTTGTTTTTTTTGATTCAGGCCCAGCAGATTTTGAATGAAACTGGAATTATCCCATAGGACTACGGAGCAAACTTCAGAGAATCCCTCTGGAATCAATTAGTGCCTATAAATATTTATCTAAGAAGTCTCTCAAAGACATTTGACAGGTAAATACTTCAGTTCAGTGAGGTCCAATAACATAGTCCTGTAAATAAAGCATGTGTTTGTTTTCATTTTTTGTTTGCTTTTTGAAGTTATTACTATATCACTACTCATTTGATAAACAAATGAAAATGGTATTATCAAGCTCAAATGTTCTGACCTGCATAAAGCATCTCTAAATTGCTCTTCCATCTATTCAGTTCAGTTCAGTATCTAGAACAATGGAATAATCAATGGTCCAAGTTACATTAAGATTTAATTTTTAATGAAGTGGAGACAGCTCTTAAAGTCATACTGACTCTTTTCATGGGGAAGACTAATAATTATAGCATACCTACTGTGAGTCAGATACTTTACATATTTTTCTCCTAAAATCTTCCCAGTGAGGTGGGCATTATGTCCATTTTACAAACTAGAATACTGAGGCTGAGTTTAGAGGGAGAGTCCAGAATTTAACTGAACATATACCCAAAGCAATTGAAATCAGAACCTCATGGATATACTTGCACCTCCATGTTCACTGCAGCCCTATTCACAACACCTAAGACATTGAAACAACCTAAGTGTCCATCAAAGATGAATGGATAAAGAAAATGTGTTACGCGTACACAACGGAATGTTATTCAGCCAAGAGAAAAGAAATCCTGTAATTTGGGACAATCTGAATGAACCTTGAGGACATTATGCTAACTAAAATAACTCAGAAAGAAAATGACAAACGTGTGATCTCTTACATGTGGAATCTAAATAAGCCAAACTCAGAGAAACAGAGAGCACAGTAGTGGTTACCAGGGGCTAGAGGGTAGGAGATATTGCTTAAAGGGTGCAAACTTCCACTTACAAGATTAACAAGTTCGGGGGCTACAATAGCATAGTAACTTTAGCTAATCATCCCATGTGAGAGTAGATCTTAAATGTCCTCACCATCAAAAATAAATGGTAACTATGTGACAGGATGCAAGTATTAGCTCACATATAGTGGTAATCATCTGGCACTATATAAATGTGTCAACTTAAAACCTTAAACTTACACTATGTTATATGTCCATTACATCTAAATAAAGCTGGAGGATACAAAGAATTGAGCCCAAGATTGCTGACTCCAAAGCATGTCCCCTTTCCACAAGGGGCCAAAGTAAAAATCAGCCCCAAAGGAATACTAGAATTCTTAAAGATGGTTTAATCATATATTTGCATCAATATTGTTCCTGAAAGAGTCAAATAATAATTCAAGTCAAATTAAGTGTCTTTTTAAGCACTGGTTTAGCATTTAGCATGAAAGTAAGCTTACATATTTACAAGAATTTAAGGAAAAAATAATAGTCATATTTAATAGGCGATAAGCACCTCTGAAAGCTGTAGATGTGCTGTACACACTTAACAATTACAGCCTAGAGATGACTAATAGATTCTTGTATAAGCCTAGTAGATGCCAACCTATTATAATATTTTGTCAACTGTATTCTTACCTAAGAATCCCTGATGGAAATGGAGACTATTAAAACTATCAAAGTAAATGCAACCGAATTAAAGCACACCACATTGTAATATTTATGGCCATATGTTTTGTAATGCACATGGGATTGAATGTAAACCTTGTAAACATGTAAACCTTGGCTGCTTTAAGAAAGAAAAAATAGCTTCTAACATAGCAGCTCAAACCTAACAATGGTTTACTAGAGTACTTGACTCAATTGTTAGGTAAATAAGCACTCCTACAGGAATGAACTCAATTGTTGTTACAATGAAGTCTTAAATCAAAAGTGGGGCCTTTAAAACAGACACCGACTGTTTTGAAGCTATTGAGAAAATGTATTAATTTAAATAGTGGCTCAAAGGATAATATTTAAGAAACCAATCTTCTTCCATGATGACAAATCACACCTCAAAATCGTCTTCAGAGGCATAAAACCCTAGGGCTGTGCAAGACCCTGAGCTGTCCTTCTGCTCGGGCCAACAAAAATATCAGCAACAAGTACTGCTTGCGTTCCACCTGCAGCATAGTCTAAATGAAGTTAAATAAGGCATTCATGCAAGAAATTAACACATGGCAGAAAATAATACTGAGCTCCAGGGTAAAACTCAGTCTTGTGTCACAGTAAAAATCAAAGAATATAACTTACAATATGAAATCCCTAAACAGTATCTCATTAGTATAATTCAGAACTTTACTCCAGGGACAAATAGTTTTATAGTATTTATTTTAATCTCACTTTATCATGCTCTTAAAGGAATTTTTCACTCTCTAGAACTACTGTATATAAAGAACAACTCTATCAGTGTTTCCATTTGGTTATTAAACCTCATTAATATTATGTCTTTTTCTATGAATGTTATTATTTTGGTTATTCCTATTGCACAGATTAAAAGGTAAATAAACATTGTGTTCCAATAAGCTCAGTTATATTTCATTTCATAATGAAAAATATAATTTCATGCACTAATTAGTAATGAATCTCCATGAAACCATAGGGGCAAATATTCCAAGAGATCATCAGTGACATGTAAAAAATAAAGTGACTTAATTTTATAGACACCTATTAAATGATGATGCTAGAGAAGGTCAGCTAGCTGTCTTACGGTGAACATCTTGCTCTGATATTCAGAACCGCAGAGAAAAGTGAGGTCAAAATGAGCTAAAGCCCAAGACAGAGTCTGCAAAGAAGGGCTTGGGAACAGAAGAGGTGGCCCATGGCACCAGAGCATGGACGCATGCCCCCAATGGGACAGAAAGGAGAAAATCACAGGGGGACTTCTCACAGTATTTCCCTATGCACACTCCTTTCTGAACTCAGAAGCAGAGCAAGAAATGCCTGGAGACGATGCTCCCAGAGGTTGGGGAGCAGCAGAGCAGATCAAATAAGCATTCTGCTTAATGTGCTTAATGCTGCTGTGCTAATTTTAATGTTTGTCTCTGAAATACCTTCCTAAAATACTATCATTTAGAATTGGAGGGCAGATAAAGTGCTTCCCAGACAAAGTAAAACTATAGGAGTTCATCATCACCAAGCCATTATTATATGAAATGTAAAAGGAAATTATATAAAAAAGAGAAGATAAAAACAATGAATATTGAAATGGCACTAAATTCACAAATATCAATAATTAGATAACAAACTAAACAAACAAGTAGAACAGGAACAGAATCATAGATATAAAGGTCATTTGGAGGAATATCAGTTAGGAGGGGGAAGGGGAAAAATGTGGGAAAGGTGAAGGGATTAAGAAGCACACATTGGTAGGTACAAAATAGACAGGGGGATGTTAAGAATAGTATAGGAAATGGGGTAGCCAAAGAACTTTTATGCATGATCCATGGACATGAACTAAGGCGGGGATTATTGGAGGGAATGGGGGTACCAGTGGAAGGGGGAAAAGAGGATAAAATTGGGACAACTATAATAATATAATCAGGAAAATATATTTATTTTTTAAAACTATATATGTATAAATGTAATCCATGGAGCTCACAGCTTATGTGGATGTCTCTTGTGTTTTAACAGTCTGCATGATTTCAGCCAATGGTGGTGAACCTGACTGAACTTCACTTTTGGTCCATGGGCACTGGACAGCTACCACTCTCAGCCAGTAGCTCCAGCTTTGATCTTGGATGTGACATTTTCATCAGTGTATGTTTCCCTCACTATTGTCTTTTTCTGCTACTTAATTTAAGTTCTGTTCAGCAGCTCTGGCCCATCATGACTAACAAATACAGGCTAGATTTGCTAGCAGAAAACAAAGGAAATGCATAACACTGGCTGCCAATATGACTCCAGGCTCTTCCAGAAAATGGCTGAGGAAACATTAGGTAAACATCTTCAGGACATTCACGACGGTGGAAATCCCTGGCATTGCAAAAGGCACCACTGACCCCACTGGAGCCCAGAAGGCTGCTGCGGCAACACTTGCATCAGCGGTACCTTAAAGTCACTGCTGCTGGGGATCCTGGCTGAGGCACCGGAGAACACCGAAATCAGGTAGTAAACGTGAATCTTCCTAGGAACTAAGCCGGACTTCTCAAACTATAGGACCTGACCTATTATTGGGTCACGGAATTAGTTTGAGGATCAAGATCTTTTTTTTCCAAGTCAAATCTGGATAAATTTGAATAAAATGAAAATATCACAGTATGCCATTCACAGCAAAGTTAACTATTGGCCATAAAATTTTTGCTTTATTTCTAATGTCTGTCTGACTATGTCATATAATGTGTAACCTTGGGTCACACTTTAAAATGTGTAAAAGCCAAGAGCCTAAGCAAACACTACCACAAAGCAGTGCTCAATCTAGCGTCTTCATTTCATAAAATGTACTCCCCACAGAGAGGGGCTGGGAGAACACAGAAGTGACCTCTCTGTTAGAAATCTCAGCCTGAGAAGTGTGCATGGTAAGGAATGCATTTGCCTCTAGGTGCTACATCCTCTATACCTCGTTGGGCACTGGGCACCTGTGAGCTAAGTGCCACCCACCATCATCGCCACCACCCTCCTCAGCTAACTGTGTCTTTGGCTCTGGTTCATTTTCCTGATTGACACTCCATGACTTCATCAAGATTGGAGACTTATTGAGATCCCAAACTCTCTTGCTTCAAGCTTTTACATTCTGCCTAGATTTTTCCAGACTCTTCCTCCCATCATACAGAACCTTTTGTTTAAACTTTCGAAGTCTGCCTAGTGAGCTACTCTGAAAATGTACAGCTACGATGCCCACCTGGCATTCTAGAATCATCGCCTGCTTTCAGACACTCCTTCTGCATTATCCTAGCCAACAGTTTTTTATTTCCTGAAAGACAAGCCTGGACATTACTATGTTCTTTGGATATTCTTGGTACCTCAATAACTGCTCCTCCAGTAACTAACCGTCCATATGGGTCAGCTCTGCATAGCCAAAGTTCACTCTTTCTTCACTAACTTTGCTCACTGGAGAAACTCTGAATATATCCGACAGAGCCTCAGTTGAAACAACTTCCGCCCTGTCTTTCAATGATTCCGCATGGACTCTTCCTCCCAGATTCTTGGTATCAGGTAGGCCTGCAATACTCAGTAAACACAGGCCATCCTCTGAGTCTGCCTAAGAAAATGAATTCTGTTTTTTAGGAACTGCCCTTGCCAATGAGTTCCGGTTTCATGGCAATTGCAGATTGTTCCATCTCCGGGCACTTGACTGAAGAATTGTAAA
The DNA here is from genome assembly GCF_022682495.2 of Desmodus rotundus. Lineage (NCBI taxonomy): Eukaryota > Metazoa > Chordata > Mammalia > Chiroptera > Phyllostomidae > Desmodus > Desmodus rotundus. Next base: position 72,597,427 of record NC_071397.1, on the reverse strand, counting down.
GGTAATCACAGTGAAGTACCACATGCTCAAATGAACTTCTAAGAAATCAAGACGATTTTGGAGTGTGCTTTCCTGGCCTTTATCCCTTCCCTTTTATCTCTCCCTCTATTGTTAGAAATGAATTTATTTAATTCTAAGCCATGTGATTTTACTTAGGAATGTTTTTGGCTACAAGCAACAGAAAACTCAGCTAACAGTAGCTTAAACAAGGATGTATTTTTCTCACAAAAGAAGACTAGGTGGAGGTAGATGGCTGCTGCTACTAGTTGAACAACTCACAAACATCAGGGCTAATATTTCTGGTACGCTCTTGACCTTCCCCAGTGTCTGTTTCCTTATGCAGCTCCATGCATCAGACCCAAAATCAAGGCACAAGATGGGGGAGCAGAAAGGACACTGCCAGCTACATCCGACCCCCTTCCTCTAGAAAACAGCACTTCCTGGGAAACCGTAAAGCGACCAGCCTGGGTCACAGGGACACCAGCAGTTGCAAATTAAGGCTGCACAAATTAGGGGGGAAATCCTCAAAATTATCTAAAACAGATAACAATCCATTGCTTGTACTATCACCATCCAGAACTAATTGGGTTCTATTGAGAATGATGAGAGTGGAACTGAGTACCAAGTTAGCAATTAACAGAGTTTATCACCTAATGCCACCTTCAGCTACAAAGTCAATGGCTCAAGAAGTGTAGATATTTTCTGTCTATATTCATGAACAGCTGAGTCTTTATAATGTGAACTGTAAGATGCTACCAAACATTTCTTAGCCCTTAGGTGGTGGCTAAGCAATTTTTAGAAAATGTCATCTTAGTTTTCATATATAATGGTATACTCTCAATGTTTTTATTATATACACTTGAACAACTAACTCCCCAAGAGTGGTCTGCATCACCAGTTCTAAAAAAAAGAAGTGTTTAAATAACTAGAAAAGTAAATATAAGATTGGCATTGGAATACCTAGAGTAAAGATTAAATTGTGCCTCTTGTCAACAGAGAAATTCTGAACAAATCAAAACATTTTCTAGAATTCAAAAGCGTTTATGGAAACAAACAGTTCCAATGAGAGCTAAGTTAGATTTAAGGATAAACTTGCTCTAGCTCAAAGAATGATTTTAACTTTCTAAAAGAGTTTAGGAGGTGATTCTTAAGGAATAGGGCAAGGACTAGAATTGTGGCTTCATATAGCCATTATATTAAAACATCCTTATTGGAAAATCAATATAACAGACATCTCCAGGAACCTAGTGTCAGAATAACAAAGCCTTTTGTGGTGGTGACGATAGTGATGGTGGTGATGGTTTACTGCTCCTTGACATATAGAACTGGCTGCTTATAGGGGCAGTGTATAGCGGTCACTCAGCTAGTTGTGATTTCTCTAGAGCTTAACTGTAAACTCGTCTCCAGATTCTAGCTACAATAGAAGAATGCCTATTTTTAAAAGAGATTTTAATTTCAGAAAAAAATGGTGGATAAAGGAATTATTTCCTCCAGAATAAAATTAAAGACCGCATTCTACAACATCAATTCACTCTGTATTCATTAATTCATTGCTCACTGACTCATAGCTCCTTCAATTTCAGGCACAGTTTACTGAAGTAAAGCATAAAATTTACTGGCACACAAGTAACAATACTTCAACATAATCAGCCCTAACACCACAGAAGTCTTGCTTAATTCCTGCCAATTAACCAAATTATTTCACTGTGTTATGGTCCAGATGCTTGTGCCTCTCCCAAGCCCGCACCACTGAAATTCACATGCTGGAATGTTAGAGCCCAGTGCGGCGTTTAGTGTTGGAGAGTGAGGTGCTAGTGGTACTGGTCCGGTCATGGTGGTCGAACACTCCTGAATGGGATCAGGGCTCTTAGAAAGAGATCCCACGGACCTCTCGAGCACCCTCCACCACATGAGGACAAATGGTGCCAGCTAGGAACAAGGAGGAAAGTCCTCACCAGAAGGCGATCATGCTGGCAATCTGATCTTGGACTTCCCAGCTTCTAGAAGTGGGAAAATTCATTTCCGTGGTTAATAAGCTTCCAAGCTTGTGTTATTTTTTTATAGCAGCTCGAACAGACTAAGATACACTCTAAGTGTTGTTTTATTTTAATCATTTAACATATTGCCTCTATATTATTACCTCCTCTCATTTTGTAACTTAAGTGATAGCATTTTGTAGATGTATAACTTGTATTTTATTCCTGTCAGCATTTTATTTTAGGACTCATTTCTTCCTGTGACATCTTTTCATTACCATTGCAGATATTTCAATGGGGAAATTTTATTTTCCTTCAGATTTCTGTTCTTAAAATATTGTGTGCAGTTATTTTGTCCCACATCTCAATATCTAAAAGCAATAATAGGAGTAATCAATTTTCTGCTATTTTACTTCTAGTTTATGCAGAGAAGTCATCTGATTATCACCTCCACCCAGGATCCGCAGTTAGCAAGGGTTCTGCAGCTGCTCTCTTCTCTTCTGTAACGCAGGCTCCTTCCTCTGGAACTGTTGTTTTCCAATGTGCGTGATGCGCGATGCTCAGAATGCATCTTCAAAATAAATGTGGCTTCTCTTTCTGTCTTCAAGGCCAAAATGGGGAGACTCTGTATTGAGCTTTTCAGAACTAAAGTGGTGCTTTTAGTGCCTATATATCTTTTTGTGTGTGATATTGGATGCAGTCAGCAGCTTTGTCAATTTGGTTGTCACTTTCACTCTAGGCTTTCCAGATGTTCAAATGTAGAAATGTCATAAAATGCCACGGCAAAGATGAATTTCTTTCTATTCATCTTCTTGTCTATTTCCCCTCCTAAAGAGAGGATGAACAAAAGCATAGCCATGGAAAGTATGGCTATCCACCAGTCTCCCTAAATGGCCTAAGAAAAAAAGCACAAACGAACCTCCAGCATGCTTTTGATGGTCACAAATGTAGCGCGACTCACATGGGTAGATGATTCGATTTAATATTTGAATTAGAAGAGGATCCTTTATTTAAGTATGCTACAACTCAGAGATATTTTAATTATAGGATTAAATGACAAGAGATAACTGATATGTAAATAGATAACTTATTTTTTTCTAATTTGATATTGTATTGGAATATATTTATCTTTAAAAATACCTTTCTTCTTCTGATATGTAATAACATTTTCATTAGGACTAAGCTTTAAAAAACTCATATACCTACACAATCATAGAATAATAAAATATATAGAAATAATCTAGATATACTGGTAATTTATCAAAAAATGTGATAATTTTAATCAATTTATTGTAAGAATTTCATATGCATGTCTGTGTGTGATTATTTGTGGGGAACATATCTTACTATTCAAATTCTCTTTATAAAAACGGCCTTGACAATAATCAAAGAAAGTGTAAGCCAACCACTTGTACACAGCCTCATAATTTCACATTGCTTCCCCAGGAAAGGCATCACTGCGTAAGATCCTCTACAGTGCCAATTATTTTCAGGGGAAAAAAAAACAGATAAAAGAAAACTATTCCAATTATATCTCTTTCTTTCTGGCTCCAAATCAAGTTTCCAGAAACAAGCCCGATAAAGTTACCTTTTTAATTCATTGAAAAACATTTTTGGAAAACTGCTCACGCACCATTTGGAGGGGGGAAATTATAGAAAATGGATTTAATAACTCTTGTAGAGGCATGTGACAGCTTAGCTAAGGCAGCACATTTCAGATAAATTTCAAAGATTTTTATTTAAATTACAAACAATAATTAATTTAAAAGTGCTATCATCGTGACTGACAAAAATAGACTCTGAATAGAAATTCCTGTCTGAATATACTATGGTCCAATCAAATTTAGAAACAGAAACCAGCTTATATATTAGAGTTATTTATTCTTTACAATTTTCTGGGCACACTCATAATTCTTAGACCTTAGTGTGGCCATTTTAAACCTCAGCAGAAGACCACATTCTCAGGAAACACTGAGTCTCGTGAGGAGAAAAAGAGTGCCCATAAAAGGGTAAGCAATGGCACACTGTAGAATATTGCACATTAAATAAATGGCCTAGAACATAAGGTCTATAAAAGCTAGGAAAATGGAGGGTTACCGCGGGCAGGAGTGGAAGAGAAAGATTTTATAGAGCAGTTAGGCTTTGACATGAGTTTAAGAAAAAGGAATCGGAGCAACACAGGCTAAGCCCAAACAGGAAATGTAACCAGAAACATCAAATAGTCCTATTGGGTCATAGACAAGAGCTCAAAGTAAGTAGAACTATAAAATGAAGTACGTAGTTAACCAACTGAATATAAAGATTTTTCAATGCTAGCCTAAGAAAATATGAACTTACATAAACTCACAGAATCCCTTGCGCAGTTGTTGCTTTTGTTGTGGTTGTTAGTGTCAAATTCACGTGTCTAGAACCCACTCTAGAGATTCTGACTCCCAGAGGCTGGCATTTGTGACTGTTTTAAAAAGGATCCTCTGATCCAGGGCTGGCATTATCAGCAAGCAACCTGCGCAGGCCCCATGGTAATAAGGGCCCAAACTGAGCTGAATATTCTGCTGTAGTCATCATAAAATTCTTAATAATTTTATCATGAGTCTTTTATCTGCCGTCATTCCTTGCCACACCATTCATAGGTAGTGTTCACAAAGGCCCATGCGCACAGACTAGCAGTGATCCCCCGTGTGTGTGGAGCAGGGGCAGAGTTCAGTAAGACTGGAAGTGAACACAAGGTAGGCTTACTGCACGCATTGCCCAGTGAAGGCCGAGTGCTGACAGCCCCAAAGAGACGACGCTTTCTGCTTAAACTGAAATTTGCATGGAGGGCAGAAAGAAAGCAATCACACTCTAACCAACAGAAACGACCAATGTGCCCCATCATATCCTTTCTTGTCCGCAATGCTTCCCTGCATTAGCCAACCGTCTGCACTGCACTGATGACCTAAAGGGAAGGAAAAGAGCACAGCCACCCTGGGTTATTGTACTTTCAGTTCTTCCTTCTTCATTTGTAACATACATGAGAATGCTACTAAAAGGTAAATGTGTCACGAAGTTAAATAAAAGCACTTCAGTTCATTTTGTGCAGCATTTCCATTGTTCTGGTAAGAAAGAAATATGCACATACAAACTACAAAACACAAATTGTGTAGCATCAGTGTTTCTCCATATAAGTGAAACAGTTTGATATTTGCATTTAAAACTGTCACTCTACAATATAAACAGTAAAACCCATGCTAGTAGTTTAAATGATCGATTTTCCTATACCAAGTACATTAAATAGAAATTTAAAAATACAATAAAGATTAAATTTTAAAAAATAATTTTTAAAAAAATGACAACTTGAAAGACCTTGAAAGAGCAGAAAAAATTTATAGTCTATGTCCCTTAAGGGCACTTTTTTCTTTGAACAAGGGGTGCCACATCTTCATTTGGCCCTGGGTCCTGCAAATTATGAAATTATCCCTGAGCAATTGGTTGTGATGATCAAGGCTGTTGGTGCAGGTAGCAGAGAGACAGGATTCTGGAGAGGGGGCTATTCCATGAGGTTTAATCTGTGGAGTCCTCACTGAAGTGAGAGAAATGTAGGGAAACCCACCTGAGACGTTTATAATAAAATGGTGAAGAATAAAGACCTACACTAAAGTGAGTGCTAAAGAGAGAAAAGAAAGAAACTAATTACAGAAAAAGGGAATCGAAAGAAACCATTGGTGACTCAAAATGGCAAGGGGAAAAGGGAGAAATAAAAAAATGATCTCCAAATGTTGACGCTTCGGTGACTGGCTAACAATAGTGCTATCAAAAGAAATAAAGAATCAAAGTCTCCACTCATACACGTTTATTTTTAAATAAAAGAGAGGCTTTGGGGAGTAATTGTCCATTGCCCTGTTGGAAAGTGCACTTGAACTGGAGGGAAATCCAGCTTCCGTTATGGACATACAGGTTCTCTATGGAATTACATAAAACCATGGACGGAAAGGTTGTAGACAGAGAAGGCAAGCCACAGGTGCCAAAGCCTTATATGACGCCACTGCTTAGGAGGCAAGAGGAAGAGAGCAGCCTGATGGAGATGGAGATGGAGCAGCCACAGGTATCAGGAGTGCTAGGAGAGCAACTCAGGGAAACCAAGCTAGAAGATGATGTATTTAAGAAGAAAAGAGTAGAATAGTGTTGTATGCCACAGAACAAAGAGAGTGAGATGTGATAAAAACCGTTTAGAGTTTTTAAGTACATATTCATAACTGACCTTGGAGGAAGTGCTTTCAGGAGAGTCACTTTTCAAAACCTGTCAGACTAGAAAGTTTAAAGTTTGAGTGGGCAGTGATAAAATTCAGGTTGCAGTTGCACTGCTCATGTTTTTTAACTTTAAAGTATACTTGCATACAACAGTATATTAGTTTAGGTGTACAGCCCAGTTGTTTTATATTTACATATCTTAGGATACGGCACCATGGAAAGTCCAGTAACCATCTCTCATCATACAATATTATAGACCATATGACCTTATTGTACATTATATTCCCATGATTATTTATAACTCAAAGTTTGCACCTCTTACTCCCTTCACATTTTTCACCCATCCTGCACCCCTACTCTGTTCTGTCTTGTTTGTTCCCTTGTTTTTTTTTTTTAGATTCCACACACACATTATTTGTCTTTGACTTAATTCAGTGCATTCAGCATAATAGCTCCATGCATGTTTTTGCAAATGGCAAGACTTCATTCTTCTTTATTGCTAACATTTTATTGTCTACATATAGAACATCTTTCTTTCTTCTATCAATGGACACCTTGGTTGCTGCCCTCTCTTAGCTATTTTAAATGAACATAAGGGCACATGTACTTTTTGAATTAGAGTTTTCATTTTCTTTGGATAAATGCCCAGATATGGAATTGTTGGGTTGTATGGTAGTCCTGTTTTAATTTTTTGAGAAAACATTCCATTTACCATAGTAAGAATTTAAAATCCTACCAATAGTGCATGAGGCTTCCCATTTCTCCACATTATCACCAACACTTATTTGTTGACCAAGTTTTTATTAAAAATGGATGTTGAATTTTGTCAAATTGCTTTTCTATATCTACTGAGATGACCATATGATCTTTAGCTTTGTTTTGGTTAATGTGATATACCATGTTGATTCATTTGTGAATGCTGACTCATCCTTCATCACTGAAATAAATCCCCCTTGCTCATGGAGCATGACTCTTACTGTATTGTGGAATTCAGTTTGCTTATACTTCGATGAGAATTTTTGTATCGATGTTCACCTGTATTAGCCTGTAATTTTTTGTCTTTATTTTTTTAGTGTCTTAGTCTGGGTTTTGTATCAAGGTAATGCTGGCTTCATTGATTCAAATGATTTAGGAATCATTCCTTCCTCTTAAATATTCCATAATAGTTTGAGAAGGATAGATATTAAATCTGATTTAAATGTTTGGTAGAATTCACCTGTGAATACATTTGGTCCTTGAACTTTCGTTAATTGGAAATATTTTGGTTACTAATTCCACTTTGTTACTAGTATTCAGGTCCATTCAGATTTTCTCTTTCTTCCTGGTTCAGTCTTGGAAAGTTGTATGTTTTCAGAAACCTATCCATTTCTTCTAGGTTGTTCAATTTATTGGTGTATAATTTTTCTTAGAGTTCTTTTTTATTGTTGTTCAAGTACAGTTGTCTCCATTTTGCCCCCACCACTGCCCCCTGCCCCAACCAACCCTACCTCCCAACCTCGATCCTACCCCCCTTTGGCTTTGTCCATGTGTCCTTTATACATGTTCCTGACAAACCTTCCCCCTTTTCATAATGCTGTTTCTATGGTGTTGGCTGCAACTTCTTATTTTATTTCTGATTTTATTTACTTGGGCCCTTTCTCTTCTTAATGAATCTTGCTAAAAGTTTATCAATTTTATCTTTCCCAAGGACCAGATCTTCATTTCATTATCTTCTCTATGGCTTTTTTTATCCTTACATGAGGACATGGTTCTTGCTTTTAGAGAGGGATAAATGGAGGGTGGAGGGAGGAGGTTGAAAGAGAGAGATGTCAGAGAACCATAGATGGTTGCCTCTCGTAGGTGCCCTGATCAAGGAGCGCCCTGGCCAGGGACTGAATCCACAACCAAAGAATGTGCCCTGGCCAGGAATCAAATCCATGATGGTTTGGTGTCCAGGACAACACTCTAACCACCTGAGCCACGCCGGCCCGGGCTCTATTGCTTTTTCAAAGTTTCTATTTCATTTTATTTACACTCTGATTTTTATTACTTCTTTCCTTCTACTAACATTCGATTTTCAGTTCTTATTTCTCATTTAGGTGAAAAGTTAAATGGATTATTTGGGATTTTTCTTGTTTCTTGAGGAAGGTCTGAATGTCTATGAACTTCTCTCAGAGCTGTTTTGGCGCCATCCCATAGATTTTGGATAGCTCTGTTTCCATTATCATTTGTTTCAAGATATTTTTTGATTTTCTCTAATATCTTTTAACCCTATAATTTTACTACCCCCTCCACATTTTATGTTACTGACATCATATATTGATTTTGCTACTTTTGTCTTTTAATCTTCATATTAGCTTTTAAGTGGCTGATCCACTTCCTTTACCATATATTTGTATATACTCATGAAATTTTTTTCATATATTTTTAAATTTCTGTTTACGGCATTTTTTCATTCTTTTCCACTTAAAGAAGACCCTTTAACATTTCTTGTAAAGCCAGGTTAGTGGTGATGAACATTTTTAGTTTTTGCTTGTCTGGAAAATTCTTTATCTCTACTTCAACTCTGAATGATAGCATTGCCATATAGATTATTCTAGTTGTATGTTCCTTCCTTTTAGCATTTTGAGTATATACTGCCACTTCCTTCTCACCTACAGTTTCTGCTGAGATATCAGCTAATAGCCTTATTAGGTCTCCCATGTATATGACCAGATGTTTTCCTCATGCCACTTTCAAGATTCTCTCTTTAACTTTTCTCATTTTAATTGCAATATATCTTGGTTAGGGTCTCTTTGGGTTCATTTTGTTTGTAAATCTCTGTGCTTCCTAGACCTGGATTTTTGTTTTCTTCACTAGGCTAGGAAAGTTTTTAGTTATTATTTCTTCAAAAAATTTTCAGCCCCTTTCTCTCCTTCCTGCAGTCCTTATAGTGCAAATGTCAAGTGTTCTTGATGGTGTTCCCAAGGTCCCTTAAAGTGTACTTGATTTTTGTTTTTAATACTCACCTGAGGACAAGCTTATTGACTTTAGAGAGAGGGGAAGGGAGGGGAAGAGAGAAGGAAACATCAATGTTAGAAACATCAGTTGATTTCCTCTCACACATGCCCTGACCCATTACCAAGCATCAACCCAGGCATGTGCCCTGACTAGGAATCAAACCAACAACGTTCAGTTTATGGGACACTGCTCTGACCCACTGAGTCACACTTCCCAGGGGTATACTTGCTTTTTTAAAAAAAATACCCTTTTTCCTTTTGTTGTTCTGATTGGGTGATTTCCACTATTCTGTCTTCCAAGTCACTAATCAATTCTTCTGTATTATCTACTGTTGATCCCATCTAGTATATTTTTCATTTCAGTTATTGAATTCTGCAGCTCTGATTGGTTCTTTATTACATTTTCTTACTCTTTGTTGAAGTTTTATCACTGAGTTCCACTATTGTTCTCCCAATTTTGTGGATCACACTCATGACCCTTTTTTTGAATTCTTTATCAGGCAAATTCTTTACCTTCCTTTCATTAGAGCTTTCTTGGGGTTTTTTTTGTTGTTGTTCTCCCATTTGGACATGTTCTTCAAACTTTCTCTCTCTCTCTCTGTTTCTGTGAATTCAACAAAATAGCTCTCTCTCTTGATCTTAAACAAGTGGACTTCTGGAGGAGCAACCTCTGTGGAGACTGTATGCGTCAGGTGATTCTGGAGCTCCTGAAGCTGAAGCAGGTGCATATTGTACCTAGAGTACCCTGGTGGCCCAGTTGGCTGAGGCTGTAATCTGCAGGAGCAAGGTAGCCTGAGGCATAAGACTCTGGGAATAACCAGGAGATTTGCTGGCCAGAGCTGCAGCAGGTGCTAGCTGAGGTGGCCAAGGGATAAAACTGGGGATGGCCTGGGGTACCAGTTTGCCAGGGTTGCAATGGACTCTAGCTGAGGTGACCCAGGATACACTGTGGGGATATTTTAGGGCAGAAAGAGTACTTGGACAGAGCTTCCACACATGCTATCTAGGGGGAGAGGTAATGTAAATAACTCTTGCCAACCAGCACCTCTGACCCTGGAGAATTCCTACAGATCCCAGAGGTTTCCCACAGTTCCCCATCCATTTGGCAGATGCCGTAGGGTTAGTGAATGGGTATTTTTAGGTGCTGTCTAGGTGTCTTTTGAATCATTGTTTTATCACTGTGCCCCCAAGCAAGCAAGTTTGCTGCAGGGGCCCTCAATGATATCCCTGCCTACTGCAGGGGTCCCACCGCTGCCGCGTCTCCAAATCTCCTACCCTTCTCTGTGTGGTCCATCTCTCATTTATTGTGCAAGAGATATCTTATCATCTCTCAGGTGTTCTTCAGCAGGAACTGCTCTACATGTACATGTATATATTTTGTGTCAATGGAAGAAGTGCCTTCAGGGTCTTTCTACACGGCCGTCTTTGACTCTTCCCTATACTGCTCATTTTTAAGATGTGTTTTATGAGCATAAAATTAAATAAAAGAGAGGTGATTTGGGTTAATAGAATCAAATGTAAATTTTTCAAGGTAAATGAACAATCATTTTGAATATGTATTTATTAATGGCAATGTTTCTACCATTATCTTAATGTTTTTATTATTTTTATACACCACTTACAGCCTTTTAATAATCAAGGGAAAGATGGATGAATAGAAGAAAAATTAAAATATAATGAAGCATGAAGAAAATATGTAGTCCCTTATTTATCCAACAATATGTATCTGCTAGCTGCAAGGCACCATGAGGAAAAGCAAGAATGAAACCATGTGGGCTGCCCTCAGAAAGTTATAGTAGGGGATACATTTACAGTTGCATTGTTAGATAAATATCGAAGCAGGATCTAGTAAAGGTCATAATAAAATGGAGAAATAAATAAGTCAAATTATTTTTAATCCCATAATGTCATGTAAATATTTAAGTGGAGAGTGAGAAATGAAAAAATCTGAAAAGATGATTCAAGGATTGTGTTAGAATTGGAGAAAAGAGACCAAGAATTAAAATATTGACACCTCTTCCTCAAAGATCAGCATAAAAAAGAACATGTGAAACCACAGAGCTATGCAAATGAGTAGATGCTGTACTGAACTGTTTCATAGCAGAGAACTCAGGCCAGAGAGTGTTTATAGCCCCAGTGAATCAAGAGGTAACCTTACCCACTGAGAGAGAAGGTAAAATCATCTGTGAGACCCATCTCTATAAAGAAAAGATCAATAGGACTTCTGACTCTGTGTATTCACACAGCCTGGCACATCAGCCCCTTACCTCAGGGAAAATAGACCTAGTTATTTTTTAAGCTCATTTTCCTCTTGAAATTACCTAAGATTGCAACTTTACACAACAATCATCCACCTTCCCGAATTACTATTATCCTGGTAGTTTGTTCCACATGTTACTATACATTCTTCTATACTAACTTCTCTTGTGTGTTTTTTTTAATTTTTTTATTCTGAGTCTTATATATGCCTGATTAGAGGTTAAGAAAGATAGAGAGACATACCCTATTCTTAATTTGTGTGCAGAGTAGTCTTACAAAAATTATTTCCTAATTGACTAAAAGAGGAGGGACAAGTATTACAAATACATGGAAAGGAAAGATTCCCCTCTCCTCTATTATTCTAAGGGGCTTAATATACTAAATTGTGTGTCTAATTCATGAGTTGCAGAAAACAAGATACCACAGCAGTAACGTTTGTAGAACTCAAAATACAGATTTCATTGTTAAAAGTAAATTTTTACCTCACTAGCTTTCAAGAATTTACAGAAGATTATTCTTTAAGACACAATGTAATTTAGATTCTAAGAGCAGAGACAGGCCTAATCACTGAGTATACAATATAATCAAAAAAGCTGAATTACTACTCATCCTATCCTCAATTCTACCATAACGACTAAGGACGAAGAAAAGGTGAAGAAAGTAGATTAAATAACTATGTAAGTGAGATAAGTCTACACTTTAAAATGTTATGAATAAAATAACAAGACAAATAATTTTGGCCAAAAATTTTTTCTAAAGTATTCAATAACTGAAAATTTTTTCTTAATTAGTAAAATTATTTCAGTTCTCATTTTAAAGCATGATTCTTGGAAATGATTTAACGATGTTGACTGTCATTATTACCCAGATCACATGAAAATTCTTTCACTTTCTTTGAATTTTGGATAGTTTCTACATTGACTGTGGTTTTAAATGTTAGATGGACTGACATTACTGAGGCTGATAATTCCTATTCATGATAGATTTTAACTATCCAAACCCCCACAATCACTTGTTAATCAGAAGTGATAAAGATCTACGCCACGTGTGCTCTGTCTGCTACAGTGAAGGATGTACACATCCGTTACCAGGCCAAAGGAGAAATCCATTTGATATGCAATACAATCAAAGCATCCATAGCAGTATAAATACTTTATAATGTATTTATTTCTTAGGCTGCCTGTAATCAAGTGGTCTCAGAACTCTGACTTAAGAATGAACACATAGCAAAAAGTTTGAATTTTTTCCTTTTAATTTAACCTGAGATAATGCATAAGGCAGCCTCAGCAATGGTAAGAAATAGAGACCTTTCCTCTCTAATTTTGGCATAACATGCCGGAGCTGGAATGAACATTGGGGACCATCGATCAATCTTCTTTATCCTCCATAAGGGAAAGTACAACTCAGAGGGACTTACCAGCACACCCTTTCAAAAAGCCATGTCAACAAATTATATCTGATCCACTCTGGAATCTTTTTCACTCTAGAATATCAATCGTTCAATTACTTATTTTTCAGCAGCTTTTGCTGAAGTATGAAACAGAGTTCGATGAATTACCACAAAGTTAACAGGCAACCAACTTCCAGGTCAGGAAATGTAACATTGCAGCAAACCAGAACCTCGCCTTCGCGTTCCTTCCTTGCCAGCGCCCTCTCCTCTGTCTCCAGAAGAAACGACCCTCCTGATTCTAACACTGTAGTTTCTATTTCATAATTTTATGCTAGTAGGATCATATAGTTTGGGCTTTTTTGTTGTTTTCTGTGTTATTGTTTGGGAAACTCATCCAAATTATTGCATATATCTGTAGCTAATTCATTTCCTTTGTTGTATAAAATTCTGTTGTAGGAATATATCACAATATCTTTATTATAATATTGATAAATATATATCTGGACTTTATTCTCCACTTTTCAGCTATTAGAGAAAGTGATGTTATTGACACATTTTGTTCACGTCTCTTAGCATACCTGTTAAAGCATTTGGATTGGATATATGACTAGAAATGAAATTACTGGGTTATACAGTAGGATATGGTTTACTTTAGTAAACACTGACAGTCTGCTTTACAAGTTGTATCAATTCACTTTTCCACCATTAGTATTTAAGAGTATATTCTTCGATCTCTAAAGAACCATTTATTGTATACCTACTATATTCCAGAAACCATGTTAATTTCTGAACCTGCAAATATGACTAAGGGACAGAATCTTCTCTGAGGACTTTAAGTCAAATAAAGGTAACAAATATATTTTTAAATGCAAAAATTATCAATCTAAATGTATTCTAATATAAATATCTGCACGATCCTAATCTGGTTTCTGCCTCCATAGCAAGCATGTGATCAGCTTCATCTTCGCAGTGAACAACTATATAGGAGACAGCATCGATGTTAAGCGGAGAATTGCTAAACCTAGACGTACACAGGAGTCAAGAAATTCTTCATAAAAGTAACAATATTAAGACTTCCCTTTAAAAGATGTTATTTTCTGCTAGGGATACCAAGGAGGGAAGAATTGTCCCAGGAGAGGAAAATTTGTGACTAAAGTCATCAAAGATTTTATCAGCATGTCATTGAGAAAACTGGGATGGGGGGATGGGGGAGTCAAGTGTAGACCCTTATAAACAATAAGGATGAAAATAATCCAAAATAAAAGATAAAACCATGGACTGTATTAAGTGTTCTGCTAAGGATTTGGATTTTATTTCATAAACAATAAGAAATCATCAAGAGCTTTTAGCAGAGGAAGAAAATGATCATACTTGAATTTCAGAAAGATCATTATGGTTTTGAAGGCTGAATTAGAGGGACACAATATTAAAAGCCCAACACTATTTGCAGATACACTATAACAGACAAAGAGCAAGATGATTATGATGGCTTATACTGCAATCTTTGCAGAAGAGAGGAAAGGAAAAGAGTAATCGTGATGTCAACGTGAGACAGAATCAAGAAGTTGTGCCATGGATTAAATGTGGCTATAGAAATAAAGAAGTATTCAGGGCTTTGTATTTTGTTGACTAGGTAAATGTTGATGCTGCTTGCCAAGATCAAGTAGACTATTGGAAAGGAATATTATAAAGAAAAGAACATTTCCATTTAGGAGTGATCTAGCAGGTAATGTTACAGCTTTTATATATTCATGCAGTGTGTCAGATATCACTAGTTTTCTCCAAGACCCATCCTCACATTTTTTTTTTAGTTATAAAATGAACAAATTTTTAACTGGGTGTGTGGCCTTGGAATTAAAGATCACATTTCCCAGCCTCCCTTGTGGGTAGGTGTGGCCATGTGATTAAGTTCTGAACAATGGGATTTGGACAGAAGTTATTCTACAAGTTACAGGTCATGGCCTTAGTAACGAAGGTTGGTTGTCTACTTTGTATTCTCATCTCATTAACTGAAAAGAGAATTGTTTATTGTATATTTACTTATATTTAGACTTCTACTCTAGAAATAAGCCCCTTTCTTGCTTAAACCATGTTCTCTTCTGGTTTGTTAAAATAATTTAATTAATATCCTAATGCACTTGCTTCCGCATACAAACTAAATGATATCCCAACACATGAAAGCTGGAAATGGAGATGTCTAAAATAGTTCAGGGTCCCAGGGGCCAGGTTATATTTTCTATTCTCATGGAAATAGAGTTAATTCCTTATACTGGCATATAAGATGAGCATATCTATACAATATATTTCCTGTTCTTGGAGACAGTTTCATTGACAAACATGAGGCTTTTTGATTATCTCCATGCTGCAGACTTGGAATTCCCAGGGACAAAACAGAATATTTATATGAACAATCACGAAATACTTTTTAGAGGCTTCAGGCTATAAATAATTTCATGGTTAAAAGAAAAAGAGTTTATTTCACTTTCATATAATAATTCCAGGTAGAGAGCTGGGTTTGGAGGAGACAGCTAAGTTCCAAAAAATCATTAAGGTAATTAGCTTCTTTCCAATGTCATCTTCTCCCTGGTGAAAATGGTGGCCTCGGAATCTAGCCAGCAGGAAAACAAAAGGGAAAAGAAAATGTATCCAATGTCTTCCAGTATAAACCCAGAGGTGTTACATTCCACTTTTGTTTTCATTATGGGGAACTTAATCATATTGTCACATCTTAACTGCAAAAATGCTGCAGGTATTGCCTTGTTTCCAGGAAAAAATAGATTGGATTTGGGTAGATCCCTAGCAGCTTCTTCCACATTAGGATAAACGGCAAATCAAAAAGAAGAGGGAAAATGAACATCAAAAATGACTTTGGGTCATGAGGGATTTTAAAGATGAAGATTATGAAGTATCAGAAAGACTAAGGGACAAAACAAACACGTTAAGCAAAGAGGTAACAACCGATTTGAATGCATGTCCAAAGGTCACCTGGAGATGAACTGGTGGTGCTAAGGAAAGCTTTTGGGAGGCCACTGTTTTAGGTAAGGAAAGCACTTACATTGTCTGGAGCAAAGCAGTATCCTTGAAGATAGAGAAGAGGGCCAAAATGTGGGCAAAATCTCTAAAGAGAACATGAAAAGAGTGTTGGTGGAGGGCAGGAAGAAAGGGAAATGGTGAAGCTCACTCAAGGTTTGAGCTTAAGAAACCCAGACAGAAAACACTGCGGCAGGAATTTGGGGGAAGTGAATTGAGAGTCAGGTTTAAGTCAGGCTGTATAAAGATAATTGTGGATCATTTAAATAAAAATGTTCCAAAGAGAGTTGTAATGTGTTCCTGCATATCCATCAAGGAGCTAGTATTTCATACGGCTGTGGCTACAACCGTGAGCAGAACAGAGCAGGAAGCAAAAAGAATGAAGGATAAGTAGTATGTGAAATGCCACTACTTGGGGGGAAAAAAAAAGAATCAGTGAACAAAATTAAGAAATCAGTTGGATAATTTTGAGGAGAAATAGAAATGCTATGAGCAGAGAGGTGTTCACCAAAACATGTCCCCTAACCCCTCACTAACACAGAATAGTGACTTCAGAGCTATTTCACATGCAAACCTAACCAAAGCAACAGACACCGGTTTGCATTTTACAATAGCTTTATGACTTTTTAATATGTGTACAGAAAAAACAACTTGCAGTGTAATCCATTACAAAACAGGGAAGTAGTGGGGCTTATACAAGAACGCTCACACTGCTCTGAAAGGCGACCCAAACCCCCTTCACAGGCCAGTCAGAGTCTATTCATGAGCAGGTTTGGACAGATACCCAGGAGGCAAGTGCAAATTGAAAACAGGTCTAGTCAAACCCACTTTGTTGTATAGCTTTTGGATATTTCCAAAATTTTGCTGCTCTTTCTGGATCAGTGCCTTTTTATTTGGATCTTGATCCTGATTTCCTTTTCTTGAATACAAATTATTTATAACACAATGGTTCATGTTCAAAATTTGTATTAAGCATAAAAACATGAGATGACTGACTTATTTCTTCTGCAGCTCAAATAATTTACTGTTTAAAATATACATCAACTTAAAAAATAAAAAAATAAAATAAATAAAATAAAATATACATCAACTTATAAGGAAAGTTAGTACTTTAAATAAACACACCAGTTGTAGTACCTATAATAAAAAATGTGGTCACTTGGACAAGTAATTAGAAAACCAGAAGATTCCATACTGAATGAAACATACTTTAAAATTTTATATTCTCTTCATAAATGCATCTTCTTTAATTATAGTGTTTTCATTATAAAATAATATTTTGCTTATGAATCAAACCTAATTATAAGGCCTATTCATATACATATAAAAGACATTTACATTAGTTTTATGTATATGTACACATATACACATTATCTCCTAGTTTCATTCTTTTTTGAAGTATGTACAAAGAGCAAAAGCCTCCCCTTCATTCTGGGATTTTATGAAAGAAACAATCCCTGGAGAAAATTAAGAAGATACTGTAAAATTATATTATATTATAGTTAAAATTCAGAGAAAGGTGGAACCTTTAGTCACCATCCAGTCCAACCCATTCATTCAAGAGATGAAGAAATAAAGACACAAAGCTGAACTAAATGTTCCAAGCCTACTTACTCCCATCTCTACCCTCTTTCTACTGTCTGCTAAATCCTCATTACGGAAAAAAATCACTGGGCAATAAATGAATTCTGCAGAAAGAAGATTACAGGTGTCATAGAATAACATCATTTTATAAACCTGTCACTCCTTATAAATTATAAAGTTCTGGTTTCTTCTATAAAAATCTGTAAGATGTGATAATAGAAAGATTATTTCTTTTTCATAGATCATAAAACAGACTCAGAATGGTTAAGTGGTTTACTCAAAGACCCACAGGTAGGGAAGTAGGCATTCTTTCTGATAGTCTACATATATGGAAGATTAAATACAAAATGATGGTTTCCACCCCAAACTACGGAAGCAGTGTGAGGGCAGAGAGCAAAGACTTCACAGTACGGTCCCCCTGGTGGAGCTGTACACGGTGAGCTTGGCACACTGTCCAACCGCCCTCACGTGGGTGATGCCTCCACCAACGCAATAGCCTAAATCACTGTCAACTACATTCTTCATTCAAATTGTAAACAAGTGGAAAGGCGCTCCACAAGA
Organism: Desmodus rotundus; assembly: GCF_022682495.2. Classification (NCBI taxonomy): domain Eukaryota; kingdom Metazoa; phylum Chordata; class Mammalia; order Chiroptera; family Phyllostomidae; genus Desmodus; species Desmodus rotundus. The sequence goes on along the minus strand of NC_071397.1, from coordinate 72,579,422 downwards.
AAATGTCCAATTGTACAAACTACAATTAATCTTAAGCATTTATATATTTAAAACTATTAAAACAAAGTTCACATTTGAAAAGATCTTTGATATTGAAAATCAATGGGTTACCTGTTTTAACAAATTATTGTTTTCAGTTATGGTCAAGTTTACATGGATATGTCTACCTGCCATGAATGGACATTAAAAATCGGATCGATCCGTTAAATGTGCCAAGGCTTTCTTTAGAGACAAGCGATAAACAGAAAAAAATAAAAACCAAACTTTAGCTGCTACAAAGCAAGCAGGCAGCATCTTCAGAATCATTTAGGAAAAAAAACTTTCAGCTTATAGTGAAGTTACACTTGTCGAATGTAGTACACACCAAAACATATACAGCTTTTATTTAATAGTCATACTTAACTACTTTGTTTATTTTTTTCTTAGAACCAAAATTAAGTGGGCAAATTTAATAAGTTGTTTCCTCAAAGTAATAATGGCAGCTAGCCCTAACATGGCTATTTGTATGTATGATATCAGTTAGCCCCATCAATAACTCTGTGACCCCATAAATTACTCTCATAGACCCCATTAACAGGAGAGGAAACTGAAATACAAAGGCATTAACCTTGGCTGGATCACCCAGGAGAGAAGACAATCACGGAGTGACTCTGGAGCCGATGCATTTAGCCAGAACACCACACTTTCTCACAGTTAGACACCACCTACAGTAAGAAGCTGAGCAAGACCTAAGAAAAAAAACCCATGCACTAAAAAAGTAATTATATAATATTTAATCAGAAGTGGACGGTAAATGAGCTGAGTTCTAACTGAGTTGTAACACAGTAAATTCATTCAATATTAAAAAATAAAATATTAGAAGCAAATTATGGTTTATATTTCAATAAAGTAATAAGAGATTGATTCAGCAAAATATTAGTTTTCTAATTATCACCTAACACTTCTATTAATACAGACTTTCAGAACAAAAGCATAATCAAAAAATATTATTGAACAAAAATAAATTGGATTCCTATGTTCTAAAATCCATGTACACTGAGAAAAGTGAGCCCCATCAATCCTATAGTCAGACACTGTACATTATGACTGTAGCATATTATTCTAAAGCTGGGTGTTCTTCTCCCACCCTCAAACTGACCAAAAGCTGTACACAGGGAAATGCTACAACTAGGCACACAGTAAAGACTGGAGAAATTATAAGAAACTTACACTATCAATCTAACAGTTTACTACCTATGCGCCTTCGGGTCCACACAGAGCTCTACAAAAATCAATATGCACCGAGAAGTTAGTGAAGCCAAACACAACTGGTGTGTGCACCACGGATTACCCAACAACTTACAATACATACAAATGGTATCTAGTCCAGGGGAGGGTTCAGAGTCATAGCCTGCCTATGAGCTCCCCACTTCTCATTTCCATGGATATATTTTTAGAATCTACATAGCATGAATTTAAAATAGAATAGTCCTCAAAGCTAATGGAAAAATATAATAAAGATTATATACTTAAAATATTTTAAAAATAATAAAATAATACTCAATAGCTGAGATGTTTAGAAACTCTTTTAACTATGTTAGGTTGCCTATCAACCACGAATATTTAAATTTTTCAAATATGCACCCTCTTGAGAAATGAAAGAGAATAAAGTGGTTGGACAAGTTCATTCTGATTCTTTTTAAGAGGACACATTTGACAAATGTCTCTGTAATGGAGATTGAAGGTCAGAAACCCTAAGAGAAGTAATGGCGCTGCATAATAGCAGTCACACACCTTAAAATAAAAGCACTCGATAATTTATAAAGTACTACAATTCACCAAATGGGGCCATTTTAGAACAAACCAATGGAATAATGGCCACGAAGTGAAAATATCAGAATTTGGGTTTTCATGTGTGATACACACCATGTGGTGTCCAGTGGTCATCTTCCCATTTTCATCTGACAAACCGGATGCAAGCAGAAGAGAGACACCAGAACAGTGAAAGACATAGAATTATTCCATCTGAGAAATAAAATAAGTATTTTCAGGGCTATAGGAGTTTAAATATTTGAAGGGTTTTCCTACAAAAGGGCTAAATGCATTCGGCACCTGGCATAATGACTTACGTGTTATAGGTACTCATTAAATATTGACTCTATGACTGAAGGGATGAATCAATTAATACACAAACCATTTGATCATTTCCAGTGCAAGAAAATTATTCTAGAAGCACAGAATTCGGTACGAGTTATAGGATGGCAAAAGTTTTCTTCAATGTATGAAAAAATTATAAATTATAGCTGTCCAGCCATGGAACAGGCTTGCTCTAAGAGTAGGGTGTGCCCAAAGCTATGCCCATTTCCCTGGGCTGTTACAGAAGGCAGTGCTTCACAGATGGGCATTCGGTGTAGCTGACTTTTACAAATCCCTACGATGCTGTGATTTCCTCTCCTCTTTGAGTTTCTTAGTTGTGCATTCTCATTTCTCACTGAAGCTACAATTTCTCATGTTTCCCCTCTGCCCTGAAAATCCATTCTTATTTCCATCCTCACATATGAGCAAGTACTATTACAACAGAACAAATCTCCAGCTGCTCATTCGTTCATTCTCACTGCTCCACCCCACAGTCACAATCCAGGTCCTGGAGAGCAGGAGCGGAAAGGACCGAAGTGCTCCTACATTACAAACACCATTCATCCTTATGTTACAGACACCATTCATAGGTACATGTATTTTTTTCTTCTCCACTCTGTTTTTCAATGATATTGGCACATCGGCACATTTATTTTTATGACTTCAAAGATGATGATTCGAGGAATGATACAGATGTGGCTAATTTTTTGCTTTTGTTCATTAAAATCATCATGATAGACTGTGGGGGTTAATAAAGCTAAATAACAGTCCTATCTGAATCTGTCACAACGGAACAGATGTAGCCAAAATGTGAACATGGGTATTATATGAAGATTTAAGGAACCCAAATTGTTTCCCTTACTCTTGGTTGGGATATAGTGGAGCAAACAATGACGATATAAACTGGATGGTTAGGGTAAGACAAGAATGAAAAAACAAAAACCTTCGTGTCAGACCTGAAATTACATCCTGTCTGCCAGATTCTCACATGGAAAGTAGGGGGTGGTGGCAGCAATGCCCTCTCCTGCATCTTGGGATTTTGTGCACATAAAATGAATAACGATGGAAACGTTCTGTGCATAACTCTACATACAAATAACAAGTAGCATTGACTCTAAGTGTGGGGTTAAAGCTCATGTAGTTAAAAGGGTATGTGCTCCAAAGCAGCCCAATTTAAAACCTGTCGATGCTATAAAGTGGTAATTATAAAGCAGGATTCTATCACCACCATTCTTGAAATAAAGTACTTATTCTGTCACATTGCTGTAGCCACTGACTTTGTGTACTTCTTTTTTCAGCTTCTTTGCAGAGACAAACCTACATACTCTGGAAATGTATAAAACCCGTATCTTACAAAAAACAGCCCTTATGTAAATTTTATTTCACACTGACTTTGCCTTTCCATCATATTCATTGCAAAGTCAAGTCATGCAAAGAAAATCAATAACTGAAAATTAAGAAAGCACTGTTTATGCAAAGGTCTTACTACTTTTTGCATATCCATCCCTTTTATTTTATTTTCCACATTATGTAATGTTACAGGTTGAAAAAATGTGTAACTGAATAAATAAAAGTTAATATTCTCCTGCCATTTGAAGGAGCAAAAACATATTAAATCCAGGCTGGATCTGTCGTTCTTCCCTCTGCCCCCCGCCAACCATGCTCTGCAGCTTCTTTATCACTATCAATGGCTCGAGACCATATTATGCTGTGGCGTAATGAATGGCTCTGCAGCATCCTGTTATGAAAGGGCATTTGAAGATTTGGCAGGTGAGAGATTATTAAATCTTGAATGTGAAATGCTGGGGCATTATGAATCTACATACTTCAAACAACTGTGGAATCCACTCAAACTATACATCTCTTCAGGAGATAAAATACCATGTAGGTTTTGATGTTTAAAAAAATCAAAACCTATTTGGAAACAGAACACCTGCAGTTATTCACACATGAACTTTGCCTTTGCAAAAGTATCCCACCCCAACAGCATCGCCTGTTAAAATATACTTATTAAACCACAGTTAATTCCTCTTGGAGTTTTGCATTAAAAGAGACAATGTGGGTAATATTAGTGGTTCCACATCTAGAAAACACAAATTTCATGTCTGTCTTTCAATTAATGTGTAACAAAGGTTAAGAATGATTTTTCTTACCCCATATTAAATATGTTTGGTAAAATGGTAGGAGACATAAAAATTAAGGAAGTCTAATATTTTAGTAAATCTCATATACACAGACACTCTGATTAAGGGAACTCATGTATACTCTCATCAGTGGTTTACTACAGAATATTTAGCACCTTAATCTCTGTAGTAGCAGGATTTTCCAGAGAAACAGATCAAATGGATGTAACTATTGTCTTTGTGTGTATGAAAAATATATAATGTATATAAATGAGTTACATGAGGAAAGAGAGAGAGATGTCAAATGGTTTAAGGGATTGGCTCACACAATGATGCTGGCCAGCAAATCCCAAATCTGCAAGGTAGGCCTGAAGCCTGATGACCCAGGGAAAAACTGAGGTTGTAGTTTGAACTCAGTCGGCTGTCAACAGTCCCTCTTCTTTCCAATGGTCAATCTTTTTCTAGTAAGACCATCTGATTGGATTAGCTCCCCTCACATTATGGAAGGCAATCTGCTTTAGTAAAAATATACTGATTTAAATGTTAATTTAATATAAATAATAACTACAGAGAAAGACCTAGAATAATGTTTGAACAAACGTCTGAGTACCATGGTTCAGTCTATTTGATAAATGGAATTTTTATCATTGTTAATTTTTTAATTTTACTGTTGTTCAAGTACAGTTGTCTGTATTTCCTCCCCACCCCAGGCACCCCTCCCTCCCTCCCCTGATTCCACCCTGCCTTGGTTTTGTCCATGTGTCCTTTATAGTTGCTCCTGAAATCCCTTCCCCTTCCCCCTCATTTTATTCCCTCCCACCTCCCCTCTGGTTACTGTCAGATTGTTCTTAATTTCAATGTCTCTGGTTATATTTTGCTTGCTTGTTTGTTTTGTTGATTAGGTCCCACTTAAAGGTGAGATCATAACTGGAGAGCATTATACTAGGTGAAATATGCCAGGTGGTGAAAGACGAACACCATGTGATAAATGAAATTAACTGTGACAGTATCCGCCTATGGTTGCAGGGGACAAACACAGTATTTTCATCATGAATATTGGCTGATATTTTCTCTTACTTTAATGCATACTACAAAAGTGAAATGAAGAAAACTCGTTTCAGAATGACAAAAGCTATTTCTTTGCTCTATTGGATAATAAATAGTTTACAAATATAAAAAGAATATTTTCTCAATTCCCATGCTATTAAATAATGTAAAACCTATAATATAGCACACTTTTAAGTTTAGTCTGCATCATTTATATTTTATCCAGGACTTTCTTAAGTCTAGATAATTAGCAAAACAATAAGCCAAATTCTGGTTTGTAGTGTTTGCTAATTTCTATAATGTAAATACACCTACCAGGGCAATTTCGAGCTACCAATATAATGTCACTGGGGCAAAGTTAGGAAAAAGATGTGCAGCTGCAGGACCTGGTGATCTAATAAAGGAACCATCCCCAAGAGCACAGACAGTATTAAAAGGTAGTAGTATAATTAGCACATAAAAATCTTTGAGTAGAATCTCTGTTTTTAATAAGATCCCTCTTCTAGGAGGGATCTACCTGAAAGTTTTGAACACATTTATTCGCAAAGACATACACACCCCTATGTTCCCGGCAGCATTATTCTCAGGGGCCGAGACACAGAAACAACTGAAGTGTCTTTCGAAAGATGAGCGGGTGAAGAAGATGTGACACGTACATACTATGGAACGCTACTCAGTCATAAGAGGAGAGGAAATACTGCCACTTGAGACAATATGGATGGACCTTCAGAGTATCACGCTAGTCAGAAAGAAAAATTAAGAATCATAATATTGCACTATATGGGATATGACACTGAAAGCAACAAACGAACAAACAATAACAATACACAACTAGTAAACACAGACAACAATATGGTGGTTACCAGAAGGAAGGGGCTGGGAAGGTGGTGAAGGGTGAAGAGGGCCTCATATGTGGTGACAGAAGATTTGACTTTGGGTGCTGGGCTCACAATGCAATATATAGATGATGCATCATAGAAATGTACACTTAAAACCTATATAATTTTGCCACCCCATGTCACCCCAATAAATTTAATGAAAAGAAATAAAAAATAAGATTTACTTAATTTTTAGATTATAGAGTTTAATTTTTATAGTATCAGTATCGACAACCAGCTCACAACAATTTCTACAAATTTAACAAGCGAGTTGTTGTGAGATGGTGTAACCGGCTCCAGCAAGTCACTGCAGCTTTATCTTTCCCAATCACTGCTAGTGGATGAAATTTTACAAGAACTTACTTCACTTGGAATCAAGGATTCACATTAATAAAATA